>NC_040905.2:136777376-136842567 GCF_004126475.2 Phyllostomus discolor
CAAACAAAGAAGAAGCAGGACACCTGAAAAGACCAATAGCAGCTGATGAAATCAAAGCAGTAATCAACAAGCTCCCAGCACACAAAAGCCTTAGACCAGATGGTTTCACAGGAGAGTCTAATAGAATATTTAAGGAAGAGCTAACCTCCATCCTTCACAGATTATTGAAAAATATCCAAGAAGATGGAAAACTCCCAAACTGTTTTATGAAACCATCCTCCTCCTAATCCCCAAACCAGATAATGACACAACAAAGAAAGAAAACTATAGGCCAGTATTGCTAATGAACATAGACGCTAAAATCCACAACACAATATTGGCAAACCTCATCCAGTAATACATTAAAAAGCCGTACAGCATGATGAAGTGGGATCACCCCAGGGTTGCAAGGATGGTACAATATTCACAGGTCAATAAAGATAATAGATCACATGGACAAAAGGAAAGGCAAAAATCACATGATCATATCAGAAGATGCGGAAAAGCATTTGATAAACTGCAGATCCCATTTATGCAAAAACAAAAAAGAATACTCAGAAAAGTGGGAACTACTTTTCTGAGATCAGCAACAATGCAAGTATGTTTGCTTTCACCACTCCTATTCAACATAGTACTGGAAGTCCTAGCCATAGCAGTCAGACAAGAAGAAGAAATAAAAGGCATACAGATTGGAAAAGAGGGAGTAAAACTGTCATTGTTTGTAAAAGATGTGATAGTGTAAATGGAAAACCCTACACATTCCACTGAAAAACTGTTCAACCTAATATGTCAATTTGGAAAAAAGATGGGATAGATAGTCAATATTCAGAAATCAAAAGCACTTTTGTACACACCAACAATGAAATATCAGACAGAAATCAGGAAATAATCACATTTGCTGTGGCAACAAGAAAAATAAAGTACCTAGGAATAAACCTATCCAAGGAGGTAAATGACCTGGACTCAGAAAACTACACAACCCTGAAGAAAGAAATTAAGCAAAACACAAATAAATGGAAGCATACACAGTGTTCATGGATTGGGAGAATTTATGCCATCAAAATGTCCATACTACCCAAAGCAATTTATAGATTCAATGCAAATCCTATTAAAATAACAATGACATATTTCACATTTATAGAACAAACATTTCAAAAATTTATATGGAACCATAAATGACACAGAATAGCTGCAGCAATTTTGAGAAAGAACAAAAAGTACATGGGGTAACCATACCTGATATCAAAGTATATTACAAGGCCACAGTAATGAATAGAATCTGGGCCTGGCCTAAGAACAGACACAGAGATCAATGGAGAAGAATAGAGAGACCGGAAATAAACCCATGTCTCTATGGTCAAGTAATATTTGACAAAGGGGGCAGAAGCATAAAAGAAATAAAAATAGCTTTATCAACAAATGATGTTGGAAGACTTGGACAGCTCCATGCAAAAAAAATATTGGAACTCCACCATCAACTTACACCATACACAAAAATAAACTCAAGGTGGATGAAAGACTTACACAGTAGTCATGATACCACAAAAGTCCTACAAGTGTAAATAGGCAAGAAATTCTCAGATAGTCTATGCAGCAATGTTGTCATTGATATGGCTCCTAAAGCAAGGGACAAAAAGGAAAGAATAAACAAATGAGATATCATCAAAATAAAAAAACTTCTTCATGGCTAAGGAAAACATTAGGAAAGCGAAAAGGGAACCAACTGTATGGTAAAATGTGGGAAATTTATTTGCCAATGATATCTCAGACAGGGGTTTGATATCCAAAATATATAAACAACTCACATGACTCCACACCAGAAAGACCAACAATCCAATTAAAAGATGGGCAAAGGACCTGAACAGACAGTTCCCCAAGGAGGACAGAATCAGGACCCAAAGACGTATGAAAGGATGCTCAGCATCACTAGCCCTCAGAGAGATGCAAATTAAAAGCACAATGAGACACCACTTCACACTGGTCAAAATGGCCATCACAAAGAACTCAACAAACAATAAGTGCTGGCAGGCTTGTGTGGAAAAGTGGAACCCTAGTGCACTGTTGGTGGGAATGAAAACTGGTACAGCCTCTGTGAAAATCAGTATAGAATTTCCTCAAGAATCTGAAAATGAGATTGCCTTTTAAGCCAGCAATTGCACTTCTGGGATAATACCCTGAGAATCCTGAAACACTAAGTGAGAAGAACCTATGCACACCAATGTTCACAGCAGCACACTTCACAATAGCCAAGTGCCGGAAGTAGCCTAGGTGCCCATCAGTGAATGAGTGGATCAATGAATTTTGGTACCTTTACACAATGGAGTACTGCGCAGCAGAAAAAAAGAAGTACCTACTATCCTTTGCAACAATATGGATGGAACTGGAGAGCATTTTGCTCAGTGAAGGAAATGAGGTGGTGAAAGACTAATACCATGTAATCTCTTCTGTAAATGAAATCTAACTAACAAAACAACAAGCAAGCAAAATATAACCAGAAACACTGATATTAAAAACAAAGTGACCTTAACCAGAGGGGAGAGGAAAGGGAAATTACATGGGAAAGGAGGGAAAGGGCCGTAAATGAGCATGTATAAAGGACACATGGACAAAGTGAAAAGGGAAGGGATTGAGGGTAGGTGGTCGGGGAGGGTTGGGTGGGGGAAAGTGGTGGTTGGGAAATGTAGAAAACTGTATTTGAACATCAAAATAAAATTAATAAAAATAAAAAGGTCAAAAACTATCAAAAAAGATCAAGAAAAATACGAAAATGCTTGTATGTACTCTGACCAAAAACCAAGTTTCCTAATATTACTATTTGAATAAGTATTTTCTATTTATCCTCACCTGTAGCTGGAGGGAGAAGTTGAGGTCCAGATACCTCTGTACATGGCACTGTGGGACAGGGTAGGGAAAGCCATTGGAGATTCCTGGGGGAGATGATAGATTGAGTGTGGTTATAGGCACTAGAATGTAACTCTGGGTAACAGGTGTGGAGACCCTTTGGAGACATCTCTCACCTCAGTGTAACATGTGCTGGTGTCAGTGGCCTCATGCACCTAACCCTTGTCTAGTCAGGTAGAGTAAGTACTTCAACCCATTGACAAGCTTCTCCAAGATGTCTTCTTTGAAACTGTACAGAGACAAACCCAGTACCAGGCCAGTGGGCATCAGAAATGCTCAAAATGACCTCTGTTTCATCCTTATGGCATCCTTGGCAAACTGATACACTTAATGGGACACAATGAGGATGTTCTAGGCAGCCATGCTGAAGTAGAAGCAGAATTGAGTATCTTCAAAATCTAAACTCAGTGAATGGCTGAACACTGTGGAAACTACATCTTTTAAGAGATAATATAGAGATGAATAAGTTGACATGTCCTACCTGGCTATATTACAATGGTTTTCTCTGGTCTGTAAATTGAAAACTTGCGGAGAAATAATCCAACATTTTAGGTTCTCTTCATTTCTGTGTATAATGCCCCCCTCCCCATTCCATTGTGGTAATGTGGAAGACTCAGAGGTCTGCAAGGAAATTGGAGCTGACTAATCCACCAGAAACTTGGGGTGGTAGAACAGAAAAGTAAAATGTAAATGTTCACGAGTTCTGTGAAGTGTAACATAATTTTTTCACTAATATTCTTTGAAATATGTGAAGAGTGTCTTTTTCTCATCCAATGTAGGTGGTGGGAGAAGTGGAGGCCCAGATTCCTATGAGTATGGGATTGTGGGACACTTTATAAAAATCCCTAGGAGGGCTCTGAGATACCCATCCCCATATTTGAGTTTATATGTTTGGCCCTCTCAGGTCTTTTTGGGCCCCTGAGTGTGAAGAATTCCCCAGCTCAGCTCTCACGTTAGACCAGCACTGGATGGTTTAATTGGTCTAGTTCACCTGCACCCTGTCCAAGTAGATGTTGTCGTTGGACTTGTGGAACAGCTGGTTGATGATTTCACCATTTGATTTCTGGAAATATAGAACTGGAAACTTATCCAGTAGGCATCAGGGACCTTGCACCCAATCTGTGGTTATGTAATGGCAGACCTAGCAAAGTAGTTCACAGTCTATCAGGACACAGTGAGAATGTTCCCGCTTGCACTGCTGAAATCACAGCATTCTGGCATCATCATGTCTACATCTAACACTGGTAAAAGACTGAATCATTCTGGAAAATTATGGTATTTACATGATAACATGGACATGAATAAGGACACTGGTCCCAATCTGTGTGGATTATAATGGTTTGCTATGGTCTTTGTAGTGGAAATTTGCAGGAAATAATCCAGAATTTTTCTTTCTCCTCATGTTGTGTACAATGCCCTCCATTCCATTGTGATGACGTGTAAAGTTGGTGGTGTGCAAGGACAGTGGAGATGACTACTGTTGCTGCTGAAACCTGGAGCTGGTAGGTAAAAGAACAAAAATAGTAAAATGTGAGTGTTTACATCTTCTACTGTAAAGTGTAACATATTTTTTTTCTCTAATATTCTTTGAATTGTGTGAGCAGTGTCCTTTTCCCATCCAATATATGTGGTGGGAGAAGTGGAATTCCAGATTCCTGTGTGTATGGGATTGTGGGACACTTTATAAAAAGCCCTGGAATGGCGCTGAAGAACCCATCCCCATAGTTGAACCTAGACACTTGGCCCTTTCTGTTCATCTTGTGTTCCTGAGTGTGGAGCATGCCCCTGTCCAGCTCTCACCTTAGACCAGCACTGGACCATCGTGTAGGTCTTGTGCACCTGTACTGTGTCCCTGTGAATGTTGGAGTGGGACTCCTTGACCAGCTGGTGGATGATGTCACCATTGGGAGTCTGCAAAACTACAGCTGGGCACTGAGACAGAGGGCATGAGGAACTTTCCATCCATTCTGTTGTCCCATATCACGGGAGACATAGGAAACTTGTACACAGTCTATCAGGACACAGTGAGGGAGTATCCAGTCACCCTGCTAAAATGCAGCAGAATGGCATTATGTCAATGTCTAACAATATTAAAAGGCTCAATCACTCAGGGTATTTATCATCTTATAGGATAACGTGGAGATGAATCAGGCCACAGCTGCTGACCTGTTGGCTTAAAATGGTTTTCATGCTCTGTGAGATGCCAAGATACACACAAATATATCAAGTATGTTACTCCAGTCCATGTTTGTTTATTCCTCTGTTTAGAAAAAGAACCCTACATGTGTGACATGAGTTGAAGTGTTCCAAGGCCAGTAGAGCTGTCTACTCAGCAGGATACATGTTACAGGTAGTTAAACAATGGAAATGATCAAAATGGAAAAAGGAAGAATTATTTTCCCTTCTCTTCTAACCTATGTGAGGCTTCGATTTCTACAGTATCAGAAATCTAGTAGTAGGATTAGAGGTACAAATCGATTTGGGGGCAAGCATGTGAAAACCTCGAGGACCTAGATTTGAGTCTGGGTTATGGTCCCACTTCAGTCATCTCGGGGCTCTGGGTGTGTCTGTCTCTCAGCTCAGGCCAATACTGGATGGTGTCCCTGGCCTGGTACATTTGTCTCTTGTAGTGGCTGATGGCATAAGAGAACCCATCATCCAACTGCTCTAAGTTCTCCTTGGACTTCTGCAAAGACTGGGCCAAATACCATGCTAGGTGTCATCGGTGGGCTGTCTGGGCATTGCCACTGGGGTTGATTTCTACCACAAATTCTGCTCCCCACATCAGGCTGTCCTTAAGTAATTAATTATGGTTATGTGAATTCAGTGGTGTGGGTCTTACACCCATATGACCAGTGTCCTTAGAAGGGGTGGGAGGATACATGGAAACACAGAAGGGAATTGTTGGGAATCACCCTGCCTGGTGTCAGAAGCTGTAATCTCCCATGGCTATGGCTGAGTGAGAGACCTTGGGACCCTAAGCCACTAAGGAAAGAAAGCTCATCTATCTGGGAGGAGTGCCCCCTCTGCCCCCTTTACTTCAACCTGCCTGGCCCCCACTGCATGACAGGTTACCAATGATGGGTAAGATTCCTCAAGGTGGGGGAGGGCTATAGAATAAAAAGGAGATGGACCCTCAACACTTGGCTTTGACATAGCCTGAGTTCATTCTGTCTGCAAGAAATCTCCTAATTTCTTGGCTGCTTTACTTCCCATGCCCATCTTAAGCCTGAAACAATGCTGGAGGTGGGTGTGGCCCTGTGCTGGAAAGGATGAGATATCCTGGGCAATCAGGCCAAGGAAAGAATGCATAAAATCCTGTGAAATCTGCTTTGCTAATACGCTCAATTTAAATGATAAGGGCCCGAGCATGAAATGAATTTGTTTCCTCGAAGTTTTATGGCTCTTTAACTATCTGACCCTGACTCAAAATAGGCCCTCATAGTTCTTTGAATGTTATCTATTGTTTGATTATTACTGCCTGACAATGATTGATGAGCTGCCCATATATGCTCTGTATTCCTATATGCAAATAAACCCAATAAACACCCATTCAGGAACAGGCTGCTGGCCCTTCTCTTTTGAGAGATCGGCCACCTGTCCTTCCCAAGATCATGTCTTGGTAGACTTATTTTCATATGTGGCAGACTGGAGTTCTGTGGGCCAACTCTCTCAAAGGATTTAGTGTTACAGGTTTAGAAGATGGCCACAAGCAAGGAATAAACCCCTCAAAAGGAACCAGCCCTACTGACATCTTCACTTCTAACTACTAGTTTCTGGAATTGTCAAAAATTAAATATCTATTCTATACACCACCCAGTGATGTCCTATGTTATGGCAGTCCCAGAAAACTTTTACATCACTCAGACACTCTTATGTGATCCTGGTAGCACTGCTGACATAGCAGATGTGAGTGACACCACATCCGCCTCAGTGAGAGCCTACATCATTCTGGTGAGCAACCTCCACTATTGGAGAAAGTCTACAACAACAGTCCACCTGACTGCTCTGAAGAATGTCTGGGACAGGAAGCTTAAAATACAAAAACAACAAACAAACAAAAAAGGTGAAAAAATACAAATATGCTCATTGTCTCCTTTGAAATAAAACAACGTAGGTTTCCTCATATTGTTATTAATACAGTATTTCTTTCTACAACATTTGAAATGGCAGGGAGAAGTGGAGGTCCAGGGACCTTTTTACTTGGGCCTGTAGGAAACTAGGGAAAAGAACTGAAAGTCCCTCTGGGAGCCCCCAGACTGAGTCTGTTCTGGGACACAGGTGATAAATTCCTGGTTACGGATGTGGAGACCCATCTGGGCTGGCTCTCACCTCAGCATGGCACTGTGTGGTGTCATTGGCCTCATGCATCTTCCACTTGTCAAGAGGGGTAGAGTAATTGAACTCATTCAACAGCTGTCTCAGGATGTGCTCCTTGCAAAAACACCTACATCCTGGTTTCTGGTACTGCTTCATGCCAGGTCTACACAGGGTGAGGCCTCTAGATGAAAAAGGCACTAGCCTTTGAACAAGTCCTTTCTGTATTTGTGCGGTGCATCTGGGCACTGGAGGTGAATCTAGAGCATCAGAACGAAACAGATTTCAACATATGCCTGATTTTTGCTTGCCTTTCCAGAGACAGGAATGTTGCAGGTACCTTTTAGGTAAGTCCTGCTCATGAGCAACCACTTCCCAGATCATCTTCCTAGGCTACAGTCCCCTCAACTTCTGGTGTTGCATTCTGGGGCTCTGGATAAGCCAGATCCACACAAAGAAGGTGGCCTGGCATAGCTGCTCTCAAGGAGGGAAGCTGACCTGCACCAAGGCCAGCCTCAGCCAGAACAAGGGGAAACACAGAGGCTGGCCCAACCCCTGAAACTGGTCTGGCCAGGTTCCTGCTGTAGAAGCAATGGCCTTGGGGAGAGGCAGTTGGGTAGCAGACTCACAGTCTGAAATTCTCCTTCTATTTTGCCCTCCTAAAGAATGATGTTTGGGACAGGGCCACTGTCCATGCTCATATACAATAAGGGGTCAGCCCAATGCCCACCCTGACCCCTGTGTGGCTGACCTGTGAGTAGCAGGCCTGGCATTGCAGCAGGTTTAACATGGAGACCCTTTTAACATGGAGTCTTTTTTTTCCAATGACATTTCTTCTCAGGCTCATTTACACTTTCCACTCATCCCTCCATATATCTGGTCATCTACACTAATTTTTGAGTTAGACTGTTGAGCAGGCTGTGACAACATCTCCTGTTTGGAGCCTGGGAATGGTAGTGAGGACAGCTGACTCCAGAGAGAGGCAAGCTAAGCGGGAGTAGACTGTGATGGGTTGGGGACTCTAGCACAAGTTTCAGCCCAGCCCCTATCCAGTTATAGGAGGCCAGGGGACCCATCCACAGTTCTCTCTATTCTGTCCTGTTGACATAGAAGCCACCAGAGCTCAGGTCTCCTTTAGGAATTAGATCTATAAGATCTCATTGGTGCCAGACCCTCCCTCCCATATGCAGTGTGCTCTAGACACAAGATGTATTCCTTTGGGATCCAAAGACTACCCACCTTTTTGTTTGAATCCATGGTGAGTGTCCATGGCCTTCAGGTATTGAGAAGACCTTGATCGTCTCTGATATAATGGATAGAGGACAAGACCTGTGAATGATACCTATTGTGAATGACTGATTCATTGAGTAGGACTGAGGCCCTTAGATTGTGTCTGCTTCATTCATTGAGTTATGCTGAGTGCCTCTAGTAAGGCCTACTTGTAGTATGTGCTTCATACAAATGGTCGAATAAATGAAGGCCAACCAGAATCATCCCAGATATCTGACTGGGCCTGGGAATTCCTGCTATCCTGAGATATTCCTAATGTGGTAATGTAAAGACAAGTACCAAGATCAGAGAAGTGCTTTATACCACTTCTTGACTGATTCTTTTCCAATTGCTTTTCCAAACTCAGAGATGCCACAGGCCACAATGGGTGAGGGAGGAGAATTTCCATAGTCGGCAGAAAACTAAAATAAATACCATGAACCCCCACAGCACATCCAGCAGCCCTGTCTACAGAGCCAGATGCCAGTAAAGACCTGCCTGGGTTATCCCCATAGTAATCCCTGCAAGAATATTATGTGATTTGTCCTCTGTAACCCCACATTTCAAGGAACTATCTGATGCACAAGGAGATATGATGACATTTTTATGTCATGCTGCTTGCAGTGGTCAGAAGCAGAGCTGTGATGAAAATATACACAGTTCCATGGGACAAACTTAAGTGATCTGGCAGGACTGCTGACATGGCACCTGAGGTGAATGACACCATGTCTACCAGCACTGAGAGTCTGCATAGCTGTGTCAAACAACCTCCATCAGTGGAGATGGTCTTCAATGACTGTGGAACTCACTGCTCTGCAGAATAAGTCGGTCAGGTAGTTAAAAAAAAACACAAAACAATTAGAATGAGAAAAGTACAAATATGCTTGTGGTGCACTATGGTAAAAAAATGTTTCTGAATATTCTTGTTAAAACAAGTATTTTCTTTCTACTGTCACTTGTAGCTGGAGGGAGAAAATGAGGCCCAGATTTATGTGCATATGGCACTGTGAGACAGTGTAGGGATTGTAAATGGAGGTCGCTGGGGGAATCCCTATTCTGAATATGTTCCTGGGGACTAGAATGTAATCTTAGGGTCGTGGGTGGGAGACTCTCCTGATGTAGCTCTCACCTTAATGCAACATGTGCTGGTGTCAGTGGACTGAAGCACCTTCCTTTTGTCTAGCACATTACTGTAGTTAAACCCATTCACCAGCTCCTCCAGAATGTCTTCATTGAAACTCTGCAAAGACAAACCCAGTAACCAGACAGCAAGCATCAGGAACCCTCCAGTCAACCTGTGGTTCTGCCTTTAGGCTGCCCTGGCAAATGATACAGTCTATCCAGACACAGTGGAAATGTTTGTGTCAGCCTTGCTGAAGTAGATGCAGAACTGAATAATGCCAAAGTCCAAAATCAGTGAATGGCTGAACACTGTGGAAACTACTTCCTTTATGAGATAGTATAGATATGAGTAAGGTCCTATTTCCTATATTTGGCCTGATTACAATGGTATGCCCTGGTCTGTGAAGGGAAAAGGTGCAGACAAATCATCCTATATTTGACTTTCTCCTAATATTTTGTACAATGACCTCTGGTTTAGTGTGATGATGGGTAAGACTAGGAGGTCTGCAAGGAGAGGGGAGCTGACTACTCCACCAGAAACAGGGGTCTGGCATGAATATGACCAAAAACAGCAACATGCTAATGTTCACGAGCTCTATTGTGAAGTATAACATACTTTTTCTCTAATATTCCCACAAATGTGTGAGGAATGTCTTTTCCCTGTCCTATATACGTGGTGGGAGAAGTGGAGGTCCAGATTCCTATGTGCATGGGATAGTGGGACACTTTAGAAAGAGCACTGGGAGGACCATGAGGAAGCCATCCCCATATATGAGTTAAATCCTTTTTATTTTCTTTCTTTAACATACTTTATCAATTATGGTATCAGAGTTGTCCCATTTCCCCCCCTTCACTCCTCTCTTCCTTACACAACCCTTCCCACACTCATTGTCCCCTTTAGTTCCTGTCCATGTGTCATAGATATAAGTTCTTTGGCTTCTACATTTCTATACTATTCTGATGTGTGGGTCACCAGCCAGCAGTGATCACAGAACGTTGTGGATGGCTCGGCAAAACGCGAGAAAAAGCATGCACAGAGACAGACCAGTTTCTGTGGAGAAGTAGGGACGGAACGGCCTCCCCCTCTAGTGGGGAGCGCACTGATTTACCGTCCAACCAGCTTTTATTGGGTTTGTTTTGCATAAGAATTCAGGTAAAGCACATCACTCATTGTGAGGAAGTAAGGATGAAAGGATAGGTAACAAGGAACTCTGAGGGTCTATTTTGACTCAGGGTCAAAGAGCTGTAAGACTTTAAGGAACAAACTAACTTCCTCCTTGGACCCTTCTCATTCAACTGAGAGCATTCTAAACAAGGAAGGTTTCACATGAATTTACATGTTCTTTCTTAGGCCTGATCACCTGGGGAATCCACCCTTTCCAGCACAGGGCGGCACCACCCTGTCATTGTTTCAGGCTTAGGTGGAGCAAGGGAAGTAAGGCAGCTAAGAGATTAAGAGATTTTCTTGCAGAGTAGGAGGACTCAGGCTTTGTCAAAGCGAAAGGGCCAGAGTCCATCACCCCCTTTTGCCGTAGACCCGAAAGTGGTTCTTTTGGGGGCCTACCACGTGATCGTGCCTGTCTTAGGTCGTTCCCACCTTGGCAAACTGACCAGGCATTGGTGTCCAGGCAGGGTGAGGTATGAAGGAGCAGAAGCGGCACTCCTGTCAGGGAGATGAGCTTGTCTCCTTGCTGGCTTATGGTTCCAAGGGCGTTCCCTTAGCCTTAGCCTAGGTGGGGGTTACAGCTTCTGATACCAGGCAGGGCAGTTCCCAACACTATTCTGACCCTCCCCCTGTCTATTTTGTACCTACTATCTATGCTACTTATTCCCTGTACCTTTTACCCCTCTCTCCTCCTCCCATTCCCCTCTTGCTAACCCTCCATGTGATCTCCATTTCTAGGATTCTGTTTCTGTTCTAGTTGTTTGCTTACTTTTTGTTTTAGGTGTGGTTGTTTATAATTGTGAGTTTGCTTTCATTTTATTGTACATATTTTTTATCTTCTTTTTCTTAGAAAAACCCCTTTAACATTTCGTGTAGTAACAGCTTCCTGATGATGAACTCCTTTAACTTGACCCTATCTAGGAAGCAGTTTACCTGCCCTTCCATTCTAAATCAAAGTTCTGCGGGATAGAGCAATGTTAGATGTAGGTCCTTGCCTTTCATGATGTGGAATACTTCTTTCCAGCCCCTTTTGTCCTGTAAGGTTTCTTTTGAGAATCAGCTGACATCTGATGGGAACTGCTTTGTAGGTAACTGCTTTCTTTTCTCTTGATGTTTCTAGGATTCTCTGCTTAACTTTTATCTTGGGTAATGTAATTATGATGTGCATTGGTGTGTTCCTCCTTGGGTCCACCTTCTTTGGAACTCTCTGAGCTTCCTGGACTTCCTGGAAATATATTTCCTTTGCCAGATCAGGGATGTTCTACTTCATTATTTGTTCAAATAACTTTTGCAGTTGTTTCTCTTCCTCTTCTCCTTCTACTACCCTTTTAATTTGGATGTTGAAATGTTTAAAGATCGCCTTGAGGTTGCCAAGCCTCTTCTCATTTTTTGAACTCTTGTTTCTTCCTACTTTTCTGATTGGGTGTTTCTTTCTTCCTTCTGGTTCACACAGGTGATTTGAGTCCCAGTTTTCTTCCCGTCACTCTTGGTTCCCTATACATCTTCCTTTATTTCACTTAGCGTAGCTTTCATTTTTTTTTCATCTAATTTGTGACCAAATTCAATGAATTCTGTGAGCATCCTGATGACCAGTGTTTTGAACTGTGCATCAGATAGGTTGTTTACCTCTTCATTGTTTAGTTGTATTCTTTTCTGGAGCTTTGATCTGTTCTTTCATTTGGGCCATTTTTTTTGTCTTGACACACTTGTTACATGTGAGGGGTGGAGCGTTAGGTATTCACCCAGCCTGGGCAATTCATGTTGTTGGTTTGTGATGCTGTATGTGGGGCAGGGGTCCAAAACAGAACAATGGTGCTTGCTCAGCTCTCTGCCGAATTACAGTAACTTGCCCTGCTTCCCACAAGCACATTGGGTCATTCTGGTGTTGATTCCCAAGTAGGTTGGCTTGTGTGCATTTTAGGACCCTGTGGGTCTCTCCAATGAACTCTCCAATGAGGCTGGGAGTTTCTCCCAGCACCTAAATGCCCATGGTGGTTTCAAGCAGTGGTTTGACACTTCATTTCCCAACTCTGGGACCCTGGGTTGAGCGGTCTTTCCCACTACTAAGTTTTGCCTGGTTTATCTGCGTGACAATGTGGAACTGCCTGGTCTGCCAGCCACCTTGCACACCACACCCCCATCCACAGTCTGCCACCACGCTGGTTCCACCACCACTGCTTATGCACCCAGATACACCCCTTTAACCAGTCTGTATGAATGTGCCTTCTTTAACTCCTTGATTGTTGGACTTCCCTACAGTTCAATTTTCTGTCAGTTCTTGTTGTTTTTTGTTTTTTAAATTCTTGTCCTTGTTTTGGTTGTTTGAGGAGGCACAGTGTGATGAGACTGGATTGTTCACTCTCTCAGGACACCTTGAGTTCCTGGGTATGGAGAATATCAGGCCCAGCTCTCATCTGAGGCCATTGCTGGATGGTGGTGTCCATCTGGTGCACCTGCACCTTGACTGAGTAGATTATGTAATGAAACTCATGCACCAATTTGTGAAGGATGTCATCATTGGAAGTTTTGAAAGACAGAGCCAGGTACAGAGCCAGGAGGTGTCAGTAACCTTCTACACAATCTGTGGTCTTATGAAATGGAGACCGACAATATAGAGTGCCATCCAAATGCACCTATTACCCTCCTTGGCCGTGTGTCACCCTCATACCTACTGAGCATGTCTTCTGTGTCTTCATGGAAAATGTTGATACGAGGCTAATTAGCATAGAGCAAAGGGCTGATGGGAGTTCAAAATAACAATGACAATAACAATGGTCTAGCGTGTCTCCACATTACTCTGTCTCAACTCCCCAAGCACAAACCCAGACTGCACTTTCTAAAAAGTGAAGGAAATGGAATGAAAACACTGGAAAAGTCACTGTTTGGAAGGCTCCATGGTGTGGTGCACAGGCACTATTACACACTGATGACAAAAGGCTGGAGGCATTTCCTGAAAAGCACGACTCTCTTCATCTGTACAATGAAGTCCATTTTTCCATATGTTTCAAACTAAATTCAAACTGGTCCTTACTTTCTGTTGACCATTATGAATCAAATAAGTGTAACACCACATGTATTTGATTAATGGCCCAGAAAATAAACTTTTAAAGGTACCAAGAGATCACTTTTTGGATATTTTATTGCACCCATAACTAAAAATTCTCTTTCCTTTTGCTCACGATTGGCAAAAATCTTTAGGGAATTCTAGATTTGATGGTGGGCAACAGTAAAGGAGGAGGGGATGCTACAGTAGACTGGCTTGTGGATTCCTGATAATCTTAAAAGAGAGATGTTAGCATGATGCCCAACCATTCTTGCCTGCTTTGTCTGCAGCTGGGCACTACCTCCTCCAAATGTCAGGTGATGCTGCCTTTTCAGCTGATCAGATTTGTATTTCCTAGTAGGATACATGACAGCTAGGACCAAGAGGATCTTTCAAAAACATGAACAGGCACAAGTTTTCAATGTGTGTTTAAATAGTCTTGAATTGATAAACTTGTTTGGTCCCAGAAAGGCAAGGATGGTACAATATTTGCAAATCAAGAAACATAATATATCACATAATCGAAAGGAAAGACACAAATCACATGATTGTACCAATAGATGGAGAAAAAGCATTTCATACAGGACGACACACATTTATGATAAAAACACTCAGTGAAGTGGGAGCAGAGGAGCCATACCTCAACATAATAAAGGCCATATATGGGAAACCTACAGGGAACATCATACTGAGTGGGAAAAATGAAAACCTTTCCTACTAAATTGGGTACAAGGCAAGGGTGTCCACTTTCACCACTTCTATTCAACTAGCATTGGAATTTTTGGACACAGCAACCAGGCAAGACAAAGAGATAAAAGACATCAAAGTTGGAAAGGAGGAAGTGAAACTCATTATTTGCAGATGGCATGATAGTTTACATAGAAAATTCTGTAGAGCCCACCAAAAAACTGCCCAATCTAATAAGTGAATTTTGCCAAACTATAGGATACAAAGACAAGAGTTAGAAATCAAGGCACTTTTTCCACCAACAATGAACTATCAGAAGCAAAAAGTAGGAAAATATCCCATTTACTATAGAAACAAGAAAAATAAAGTATCTAGTAATAAACCTAACACAGAAGCCAGAAATCTGCAGTCAGAAATCTACACAACACTGAAGAAAGACATTAAGGAAGACACAAATCAATGGGAGAATATATCATGTTCATGCATTAGAAGAATTAACATCATTAAAATGTCTGTATTACACAAAGCAATTAATAGATTCAATGCAATCTTTATTAAAATACCAGTCATGTATTTGACATATAGAGAACAAATATTTCTAAAATTTATGTGGAACTATTAATGACCTCAAATATCCTCAGCAATTTTGAGAAAGAAGAACAAAGTAGGAGGGAGCATAATACCCTAGGTCAAACCATATTACAAAGCCACTGAGATCACAAGAGTCTTGTACTAGCATAAAAACAGACACATAGATCATTGGACAATAGACAATAGAAAACCCAGAAATAAAGTTATATCTTTATATTCAATTACTATTAGATTAAGGGAGCAGGAGCACAAAGTGGAGTACAAATAGCATCTTCAAGAAATGGTGTTGGAAGAACTGGACAGGTACATGCAAAGAAATGAAACTAGATCATGAACTTACACCATACACGAAAATAAGCTCCAAGTAGATAAAAAGACTTCTATATAAGCCATGACAACCATAAAAGACATACAGGAGAACATAGACAGAAATGTTTCAGATATCCCTCACAGTAAAATTTTCAACAATACACCCCTAGGGCAAGGGATATAAAGCAAAAATAAACAAATGGGACTACATCAAAGTAAAAAGCTTCTGCACAGCTAAAGAAAACATCAGCAAAATGAAAAGGGAAAACATACGGGAGAACATATTGGCCAATGAAACTTCGGACAAGGGTTGGATCTCCAAAATACGTAAAGAACTCACACGACCCCACATGAAGAAGACAAACAGCCCAATTTAAAAATGGCCAAAGAGCCTGAACAAGACCTTCTCCAAGGAGGACATACAGAGGGCCCAGAGGCATGTGAAAAGATGCTCAGCATCGATAATCATCACAGGATTTGAAGTAAAATAATAATGAGATACGACTTCACAGTGAAATCAGAATGGCCATCATAAACAAATCAACAATCAACAAGTGCTGGCAATGATGTGAAGCAAAGCGAACGCTACTACTTTGTTGGTGGAAATTCAGATTGGTGAAGCCACTCAGGAAAGCTGTATAAACATGCTGAAGAAACTGAAAATATAACAGCCTTTTGACATGGCAATTCCACTGCTGGGATTATACCCTAAGAACCCTGAAATGCCAATTCAAAGAACCTATGCACCCCTGGGTTCATAGCAGCACAATTTACAATAACCAAGTGCTGGAGAAAGCTTAAGTGCCCATCAGCAAATGAGTACATCAAAAAAGTGTGTACATTTTCACAATGGAATACTATGCAGCAGAGAAAATGAAGGAACTCTTACCCTTTGTGACAACTTCGCTGGATCTGTAGAACATTATGCTAAGTGAAATAAGCCAGACAGTGAAAGACAAATACCATATGATGTCATCCATAAATGGAACATCATCAACAAAACAAACAAGTGAGCAAAATAGAATGGAAGACGTGAAAATAAAGAACAAACTGTCAGTAATGGGAGGGGAGTGGGGAGAGAAACATGTGAAAGGAGAGGAAGGGTGTAGTCAAGAAACATGTATGAAGTACCTAGGGACAAAGACAAGTGTGGGGAGGACTGGATGTGAGAGACATGTGGAGAGCAGGGCAGGTGTGAGCAATGGTGGAAAATGGGGACAACTGTAATTGAACTGTCATGATAAGTTAATTTAAAAACAATAAAAAGAAACAAAATATAGAAATAAATAATCTGGTTTGGATGAAAGTGGTTAGCTGCTTCTCTGCTTTATTTATGTATGGCCGGTTGGCACTGAGGATGGTATGAAAGGGTTGAAAGTTGCAGTAGGGGAATTTAGGAACAATAATTACCTGGGGTGCCATTATCAGGATTATGACCTTGTTTCCCAAATGAAACGCAAAACTCATTATCTGAAAGTGCAAACATGAGAAAAAAAGCATCATATTTATTTGGACAAAAAACCTGTACCCATGGTGAGTTTGGAGAATCAAGAAAATAGTGACAATGACCAGAGGGGAGATGGGAGGGAATTTCAGGGGAAAGGGTAAGGATTTACCAGAACAAGTATAAAGGACACATGGACAAAATCTAGGGCAGGTGGAAATGGCAGGGAAATGGGGAGCTCTGGGGGTGGGTGGGCTGGGATAGGAGTACAAGACAAAAAATTGTACTTCAAGAACAGTTAAAAATAAAAAGAAAATAATGTAAAAAGAGAGAAAATAGTGAAACCTGAATCCTCTTCAGAAGTTCACTGTCTAAGTGGGTGGCCAATATATAAATAAGGAAATATACTTGTTCCTAAATTCTTGCTATGGGCTCTCTGAAAAAAATGCAGGTAGAAATTTGATCTGGCCAGTTTTCTTACTTCTCGTGCAGAGTCAAGAAGACAGATGATGTCTAAAAATCCTCTTTACAATCCATTTAGTTTATCAGCTTCAAACTTATGCTATCCCAACCCCATAATGTCTCTGGAATTTTGATTTGTGACTATAATTCTTTTTTTAAAACATGGGAACAACCTTTGAGCCAATTTAATAGAACATCTTGGTTTTACAGATGAGAATAACCTGGCCAATGAAACAGAGAGTCTTCATGCAAAGCCTTTCCAGCTGACCGTCACTCTTTTCTCCAACCTTATTACTGGCTGACACTGCTTTCAGGGATCAGCAAGGTGGACAAGTCAAACTAGGTGTATCCCTTGTATTCACAAATCATTCAAGTGGTCAAGAAGAAAAATAAAGTATTGCTAATTTCCTTCTAAAATAGATTTCATTGATTATGCTATTATAAATCTCCTATTTTTCTCTCCCCTTTATTTTCCTCCATCATGTACCCCTCTTCCCAGCATCATTCCCTGACCTTCATCCATGTCTGTGCATCATATATATAAAGGTTCTTTGGGTTCTTGTTTCCCATAATTTTCTGAACCTCCCTCTGTCTGTTTGGTCCCTTACCATTTATGCTTCTTATTCCTTGTATCTTTCCACCATTCTTCCCCTCTCCCTCCCTACTGATAAACCTCAATATGAGCTCTTTTTTCTTTTATTCTGTTCCTGTCTAGTTATTTCCTTAGTTCCTTATTGTTTTTTTTTTTTTTTAGTTTCAGTTGTTGAGAGTTGTGAGTTCCTTATCATTTTACTGTTGGTATTTTTGATCTTCTTTATTTTAGACAAGTGCCTTTAACATTTCATATAAGCACTTGGTGATGATGAGCTTGTTGAACTTTACCTTATCTGAGAAGCATGTTATCTGCCCCTCTTAACTTTATCTGCCCTTCTGGTCTAAATGATAGCTTTGAGGTATAGAGTAATCTTGGATGTAGGTCCTTGCTTTTCATGACTTTGAATTCTACCTTTCAGCCCATTTTTACCTGCAAGGTTTCTTTGGAGAAATCAGCTGATAGTCTTTTGGCAACTCCTTTGTAAGTAACTGTCCCGTTTTCTCTTGTTGCTTTTAAGATTCTCTCGTAATCTTTCATCTTGGGTAATGTAAGTATGATGTACCTTGTGTGTGTGCTTCTTTGGATCCAAATCTTATGGGACTCTCTGAGATTTCTGGACTTTCTGGAAGTCTATTTCCTTTGCCAGAATAGGGAAGTTCTCCTTCATTATGTTTTCAAGTAAGTTTTCAATTTCTTGTCTTCCTCCTCCCATTCTGGCACCAACATTATTCTCATGTTGGAACATTGAAAGTTGTCCAGGGTTTCTAAGCATCTTCTCATTTTTTGGAATTCTTGTTTCTTCATTCTGTTCTGGTTGAAGGTTTACTTATTTCCATTTGCTCCGAACTTTGATCTTTTCTTTCATTTCAGCCAATTTTTTTTTCTCACTAAACCTCTTATGAAGTAAGGTGTGGAGCCTTAGTATTCACCAGGGTGGGGCAACTCACCTGGCTACAGTTTGGTGGTGTATTTGGGGGAGGAATCTGAGAGATAACAATGAGGCTTGCCCAGATCTCAGCTGGCTTTCAGTCACTTTCTCTGCTACCCACAAGCATATCAGGCTCTTCTGGAGCTTTTTTCTCATGGGTGATTTGGTGTCCATTCTAGTACCCTGTGGGTCTCTCCAAGGCACTCTCCTGTGAAGCTCAGAGTTTCTCCCAGTGCCACAACCTTCACAGGCTTTTTCAGTCAGAGACTTTGAGGCTTTATCACCCCACTCTGAGACCTTGTGAATCTGCCTACACCTCCAACATGGCCAGAAGGCCTTCTCACTAAATTCTTTATTATTCATCCAAGTAACTAAGGAAGGTGATGGATCAAATGGACTTTGACTGAACTATCTGCTTCTTAAAAATTGGGAAGGAGAGTCTGAATTTTGGCTGCCACCAAAATTCTGGTCACACGGGAGTTGCATTTCATCTTTCAAGCAACATGGCCAATCGAGCCGACTAAAAATGGAATTAAGTGTGATGGGTGGAGGAACCCTCCAGAAGCAAAATAATAGAATTATAGGATATAAAATCACATGGTTTTAACAATGGGTGATGGAAGTCCTTAGGCTTCAGTAATGAACACTCCAAACATGGAACATGGAACACAAGCTCTTGCCGTGGGACTCCACAAGGTTTTCAGATTTGGTCCCCAAACTGAAATTTTCAGATCCAGAGGATGAGTAGAAAAGAGAGAAGTCAGCTGACACTGAGCCACTTGCTGAATGAGCAAATGTGTTCAAGAGCTAAAGAGCATACAACAGAACTCTATGCACTTTTCCTGGGACACAGCAAGAAAACTATCAGTCTCTAGGTGCCTTGTATTAAAAAGAAAGTTCCCTGCAAGAGTTCCCACCTCAGTCTATATGATATGCAGTAGTGAATTTATAGCACCTACACAGAATAGGAACCACAACTTGGGAATCAAACATGAAAATTGGTCCAGAATTATAGAGACCCTGACAGAAGCAAATATAAAGCTCCTCCTTAAGAACACTTCCACAACCATGAGCACAGAGACACTCCATAGAAAGGGAAGGCCTGCCAACAATGAACCAAAACTCAAATTGACATAATCAAAATGCTACATGCATTCAAAATCCAAACTACATGAAGAGCCACCATGAGAGAGAGATGAGAAGAATCCATACCAGAAGAATTAACACTCTCGAATAACATAAAGCTCTGACTAGTATGACTCAGTAGCTTGGGTATTGTCCTTCAAACTGAAGAATCACTGGTTCGATTCCCTCTCAGAACACATGCCTTGGTTGTGGGTCAGGTGCCCAATGGTGACAAGCAATATGCAACCAACTGATGATTCTCTCCTTCCTCTGTCCTTTCCCCTATCTCTATAATGAATAAGTAAGTAAGTAAGTAAGTAAATAAATAAATAAATAAATAAATAAGAAAGAGAAAAGCATGAAGGAAACCATTAAGAAGATACATTTCATCATACTGTAGAATAAAAAATGTCAAAAACTCGCATCTTCTTAGACAAATGAACTATTAGAAATGGAAAAAGTGAGTTTGAAGAAAATTTATTTTTATTTTAATTGCTCTAAAAGGAAATGTAATCTTTAAGTAATCATAACAATGTACTCTGTACTTCACTAAAGCATGTATAAAAGTAAAATATGTCACAACAATACCACAAAGGCTACTAACCAGCAATGAGAATATACTATTATATATGATAAACCCAAAGCTTAGAACTAAATTAAATGTAGACATTTAAGACCTTAAAGGGAAAGAGATAAAATGGAAGAAGAAAAATGTGCTCAAATAAAGACTGGGAAGTCATTTAAAAAGGAAATAAATAAAAAATACATGGAAAAAAGAGAAAATACCAAGATTTTAACTGGTAACTTTAATCTATCATTAATATGAAACAGTTGAAATGTGACTAATGAAGACAGTTTAAAGAAACTGTCATAGAGCCAGCCATATGAATTGTACAAGAATCCTAATTTAAACAAGAAGATAAGACAGGTTAGATGTAAATATATTGAAATATAAATGTATAATACAGTATATATACACTCATGTTATATATTGCATAGAAATGTACATTGATATAAATGTATTTATAAATATGAATATTTATATATCAGCATATATTTATAAGTGGATATAAAATATAATCTTTATATGTATTAACATGTTAATATATAATGTTGTTTACATAAATGTATGAATATAAAATATTTCTATATCCAATTATATCCCAGGCTATTTACATGTATAGTATAAGTGATATATAATGTTATATATTTATAAAATGTGTAATAAAGTAAGTTATATACTTAATGGATATAAATATATAATTATAGTAGCAACTTGATTTCTTAAAACTCTCATTCAAAGTTCATACAAAATTAAGGTACCTAGAATTACATTTTATGAAAGTGTAATTTCTGCCTGGACAAAAATTATACTACTTTTTAAAAGCTTGAATAGAAATAGTGAGAAGAATAAGTAATGGAAAAGTATAGGAAAAAAAATCCTAACAAAGGTACTTTTTCCATATAGTCCCACAAATCTGAAGCTATCCTAATCATGATACTAACTACATTTTTTAAAGAAATTGACAAGTCTCCTCACATATTCATAGAAATAACATGCAATTTTGCCCATGTGTCTCTTCCACAGGAGCAGGTCTTCATGCCCGCTGTCATAGACTTGGTCTCCCCAGGTCTGGCCCCTCATCCTGCAGGCCATGTTCCTTGTCTTTTTGGGCAGGGACCAGCCAACAGGTTCAAATGGCATTTGAGGTACTAAGATGGAGACTGTGATAAGTGCTTCACTTCAGTGACATGTCCAGAGTGGAACGGGTCTGGGTGCTGCTCCTGCTGGAGGAACAGTGCTCACAACACTGTCACCAGAACTCAGAGCTCTTCAGGGAACTGTTTGAGGAGCCTGATGCTCTCTATGCTTGGGCCTCCCATTGTAACACCTTCCAAGAACATGCAGAGCAAAAGAGCTTTCCTTGCTCAAAACAGATGCATCTGCTAAACAAGCTTTTCTATGATGCCACATATCTAGCAGCTAATTTTTGCCTGGTGTGTGTGCATGTGTGCATTTTCATGTGTGCAGGTAGTTCTGATATTTTTTACAATGTAGATGCAGGTAAAATCCCCTCTTTCAGGACCTGGTCTGCCTGCTGTGTGGGTGTCTGGGCAATGTGCTTCAATCTAACCCAGTTCTGCACTCTGTGGAAAGGAAAGGCATACATTCTGCACTCTGTGGAAAGGAAAGCATGCATCCCAAAGCACCTGGTGAAGAATACCAGGTGCTTTGGGATGGGGAGAGACGTTTAAGAGTGATATGACAACCACAGTGGGAACTCAGATCTGCATACTGATCTCCACTCTTATGTCAGATATTCGTAAGTCTGAGCTGGTTACTTAAAGCCTCAACAAGTTTTTAAGTCAGAGGTTTATTCAGGGAAAAGGCCTTGATTCCGTAGTTAATTTCAAAAACCCCTTCTTGATAGAAAT
This sequence comes from Phyllostomus discolor, assembly GCF_004126475.2. NCBI lineage: Eukaryota > Metazoa > Chordata > Mammalia > Chiroptera > Phyllostomidae > Phyllostomus > Phyllostomus discolor. Next base: position 136,799,750 of record NC_040905.2, read on the forward strand.
TAACTACTCAAAGGTGAAATGACACGAGGAATCAACTTGAACAACAGATTCATACCAACAAAATTCATTAAATGTGAAAGCATTTGACAAATCATGTAAAAGACAAAGGATTCCAGTCAGTCCTGAACTAAGGTTCTCTCTAGGCTATAATTTCACACCCTCAAAATACCCCTTAATTATATCACATTACACAAATCACTGCTGTGATCACTTATTCATTCATAAACTATTTGTGAGCTTATACTGTGTGGGAGATGGTTGTAAGTTGCTATAGATGTATAGACATACTGGTGCAGTCACAACATGGTTTGTAAATGCTCTTTAGAAATAACAACATATCGGGGCTTTGTGGGAGAGCCCTGGTCTCTCAGTAGTGGGCAGAAAAGTGTGGTGGAGTTTGCAATGGGTGGCCGGGTCGCTGGGGGTGCACATTGAATAGTAGCCTATGGAGCCTCCTGGAAAATGGGTGCTAACTGGAGGAGCACTGGAGTGGAAAGCATTCCTGTTAGTAGAACTCAATAGGTGAGGGAGCAAATCTAGACTGTGAAGACTGGAGAGAAACCAGCCTTGGCAAAGCGCCAGAAGTCGTGTGATGGAGTTTACACCCAAGATGCCTTTCTTGTGCTACATGGATGCCAAGGTGTCTCTTTAACACTTGAACTCTGGTGCTGAACTCTCCCACAGGTCCTTGCTTTGGAAGTTCATGGTGAGTGTCAGTGATCTGGTTATTGGATTCACTGCTGAGGATGGTTCTCCTGCAAAGTTCCACCATCTCCTTGCTCAACCAGTTTTCTACAGATGTGCAGACCATGCAGACTTCTATGCCCTTCTTTCTTGACAAGTGTCAGCTTCAACAGGGTGGTTGAGGCCAGAAGGATTCCGTGTCCTTGGCAGGGCACTCTTCCTTAGCATCATGACTTTTGTGACAGTTGTCACTTTATTGAGGGTCCTTATTGTTTGTCTGTACTGTGCCTTGGGCATTCCCTGCCTTCTTAGTTTCACTGGTGCTTTAGTATTGCCAACTGAAGAAAATAAAACTGAGTTAAGTTTGAAAAGATAATTCACTGAAAAAAGAAATTGAATTGCATTTTCTTGATATTCAAAAAATGGTATAAAAGACTTGTTGGAATCCCTAGCTACCCCAATAAATCTAACTAAGTGGACATATTTTGGACAAAAGACTCATTAAACCACATTCCAGGATAGACTATTGGATTGAGAGCAGTAACAAATCAATTGCCCTTGACATCAGTGTTTCCAATTCCTTAGTGTAACGCAAGTAAGTATATCTCTGATGACATATTCTCCCTCTTGTCATTTTGTTCCTGGTGAAAACCATGGGACATCCATGTCATGCAGATTTTCTTGCTTTCGAAGGAAGTCCATCTCTGTGTACATATGGTAATTTCTCTTTAGTGAGTGACCAGCTGAAGTAGAGGTTTTGTGAGGACTGTGAAATAAGAAACAGAAGGAGGAAACATTGTGAATATTCTAAAATGTGAAATAGGAAGAGTGTAAAATATTGAAGGGTTTTGTGGAAACATCTATTTATTTACTTCAGAGATCGCAGACATTTCCAGTAAAACTTTGTGGTGACTTTTACGGAAAAAGGTGTTTGGGCCCTGGCTGGCGTAGCTCAGTGGATTGAGTGCGGGCTGCGAACCCGCTGCGAAGTGTTGCAGGTTCGATTCCCAGTCAGGGCACATGCCTGGGTTGCAGGCCATGACCCCCAGCAACCACACATTGATGTTTCTCTCTTTCTCCCCCCTCCTTCCCTCTCTAAAATAAATAAATAAAATCTTTAAAAAAAAAAAAAGAAAGAAAAAGGTGTTTGGAATCAGAGTTACAGATCTCTTCAACAGAACGTGGGAAGCACATTACCGTTTCCATTTTTGAATGCACAACTGGTACAGTCACTAAAATTTATTAAGTCCCTGTAATACTCTTGGGAGATGTAATCAACAGTTTGAATGCACTGTGTAACATCTAAACAAACCATAGGTTTCCATTGTTGTAGTTGAGCTACTTTTCTCAGGAGCCCAAAACACTTCATTGCCAAAACCAAGGAGCTTGGAGACTTTACTTATTTTATAGTTTGGCGCGGAGGACAAAACCTATGGTTGATTTAACCATCCAGCCAGTCAGTGAAATGAGTTAATTTCTGGGTGATAAGAAATTTTTTTATGCTGACTATATTGGCCTAGTAATGAAGAGAGTGTACAGATATATGCCTCTGCATAAATGTAGGCTAAGAACATGGTGGAAAGACTCTGACCAAGTATCTCAGTTGGTTAGAGCTTTGTCCCTCTACACGAAGGTTGTGAGTTTAGTCCCCAGGCAGGGCACATATGAGAATTGAGCAATGAAGCATAATTCATTGGAAGAAATCCATGTTTCTGTCTATTTCTCTCTCTCAAATAAATAGTAAACAAATCTGTTAAAAAAGAGAGAGATGGTGGCTCTGTAAGTACAAGCTGAGACCACTTGCTTCAGCCTCAAGCCTACATTTAGCATGGAGAGTATTAAGACATGTTGGCATCATGGCCTCTTGATAGGATGTCTTCTCTCTATTCTGTCAACCTCCAGTTTCTCCCTCTTTCGAATCATTCTTTACCTACCTGATTCCTGGGTGATCTTTTGAAAATGTAAGTGTAATGTCTTTTATTTAAAACTTACACAGGTTTCCTTTGGCATTTAGAAATAAGACCAAAATCCTTTACATATCCTTTAGGCCCTCCATGATCTGACTTTTGCTCCTTTTCCATTTGTGTTTCTCCTTTCACCCCATTGATCTGGTCACACTTTCTCATTGTCTTTGGATCAGGCTCTTTAATACCAGCTTACAGTGGTTGTGTGCCATGTGTCCTAAAGTTTCCTTCTGTAATTGTTGTTAAGAGTGTTGATACTTCTCTCAAGCACCTCCCATCTTCCCACTCTCCTCCTCTCTGCTCCATCATGTACACATTTATTGAAATACCATTAAATGATACAACCTTGCCCACCATGAGAAGTTTTGGGATCTCATTCAGCATGAATTTGAACATTGTAAGCAACACAATACTGATGAAAAGTTGCTTAAACATTAAGCATTTGTTTGTGTCACAAAGTAACAAATCCACAGGTAGATGATCCCAGAATAGGATTCAGCTGCTCAATGATGTTAAGGTAGGCTTCTGCCTCTTCACTCTTCCCTCATGGTCACAATTGCTGCCAGACATCAGAAGGTGACAATAGCTCCCAGGATAAACTGAGGGAAAAGTCTTCTCTTCACTAGTGTTCTTTTCATCTGGAAAGGAAATACTGCCTCAGAAATCAGCTATGAGAGTTGGTTACACGAGCCCCAGGCCAAAATTGTACCAAACGCAAGGGACATGGTGCACTTTGCTATCAAACTGCTACTTTGATCGTGATCTTCCTGTTTATATTGTGAACACTGATGGCCAGGCAATTAAGGCCCTCTAATTTCTATATGGAATTGTGGAGTAAAGGTGTCCTGTAATCCATGGAGACCATTTCCCAGTTATTTGCTAGAATCTTGAACTACTCTGTCCATTATGGTCACCACTAGCCACCTAGCTTTTCAAAATTCACATTTCATGAATTAAAATAAAGTGAATTTTAAAATTCAACTTGAATTGGCACTTAAATTTTTCTTTGGGTTACCTGGGAAGTGTTGGCTTCGTTTATAGACCCTCTGGTTTTCATTAAAAATAAATATGAGTCAAAAGGTAGGGAATGTGTCTCCACTCAGATCAAGATATAAGCATGAGAATGACTGCCTTTGAATGATATTGCCTCATATTTGTATGGATATACATGAAGAGTCTTCATTTTACACAGCATGCTTTCTTTTGAAACACTCACCTAGAGATTGCTCTGAAATTGTCTCTTTTTGCTTCAACTTTTCTGATATGTTGGTCTTAATTTTAATTCTAGGTTGTTTCAGAGTGTCACTGAACTATGTCCCTACAGTAGGACTAGGAGTGTTTTCCTCATTTGCATACAACTGTGTTGCAATGGAAATGAGGCAGGACAGGGAGAAGCCACGAAATTTCCTGGGTAAGTGGAATTGGGAAACAGAGACAAGAAAGTGTTAAAAAGCCAAACAAGGTAAAAGTTTAAAAATAAGGTAGTGAATCCACAAGGTCTTGTTTTCCCTAACCAAGGACCCTTGAGAGCACATGGTTTTAACCTCTCTTCCTGATCAAGATAATACATAGCTCTCATCCCTGTTCCTAAGTGCCTGAACACAGACCCTGTTAATGCCATTTGTGTCACCCAACCCTAAGGATGAAAGAAGTCAGGGGAATAAATAACAATAATCCAAATAAATCCAGACAGACAGAACATAATATAGAACAGTAAAGAAGGACAAAGAAAAAAATCCTAAACTCCCCTATGCATGGGGTATTCTTTACTTGCATCATCATATTAGAAACTCACCAGGAAAGCTAATATATATATTACTAAACCCCTACAAGAAGATTCTCACCTGTAGAGAGAGAGAAAAATCCCGTAGGCAGAGAGCCAGTGTGGGTTCCCTCTGGTGCAGTCCCAGGCCTCTTCACAGGCCTGAATGTTTCCCCTCCTCCTAAACTGTAAGGGCCCCCATGAAACTTGCAACCAGGGGAGCATCTGACAGTGGCAACTCTTCTTTGGCTGATATGTGATTCTTGTTTGGCTTCCCCATGAACCAAAGGCACCATCTCCTTGGCTCACTACTTTTCTGTAAACTTTGTAGAGAACCAAAGAAGAGCAACACATATGCTTTCTCCTGTTACTTCCTATGGCCTAAGTAATTCTTTTCATTTGTCATCTTTGGCTTTAATATACACACTTTAAACAGCACCTGAACTGCTGTTGTGAAATATTTTCTTTATGAAGTCCTGAAATCACACAACACAAGCTGGCCTGAGACCAACCTGCCCCAGTCTCAGTCCAGCTCAGTAACACAAACATTGCCTATTCTTAAATTGAATGTGTTTTGCATATTAATTTCTGGGCTCAACAAAGAAGAAAATTGACTATGTAAGTGTTGACTGGAGGAGGTTCTTTTAAATTATTTTAGTTACGTGTGAAGAAATGTTCTTCCATCCCTAGTGATTTTGAATATGGGAAATTGCTTCTCTATTGGTTTTTGTTGCTCAAATATCAACATAAATATGGAGGAAAGCAGAGTGCAACCCAATAAATAAGTTAGGCTTTTAATGAAACTGTTTTAAGATACAAAATGGAACTTTAAAGATTCTTAGTTGTCGTAAATGAAAATGTTTAGTCTTATTATATGTTACTTTGAATACTTGATAGTGGTATGAAAACCAGAAAATATACTAAGCAAAAAAGAAAAGAGAATCATTTGTAGTAGTCCCACTTTCCAGAGTTTATTAGTGGAAAATTTTAGTGTATACATTTTCAAATTTGCTTTCAACATTACTTTATATCTCTGTATGTATGCTGAAATTTAAATCTGTTTTAGAAGTTATGTTAAACATATGTTGTACTGTGAGCATTTTTCAAAATCCAGCATGTGCGTGTATTGAATTCTACCTTACATATATGAGTACATATGACCTACAGATATTTTTAATTGACAACTTTATTTCATTTACAGTAGTTTATTCAATGAAATATATTTTATATAAACAACGTGGCATTGTTGAAAATTAACTTGTCCTTAACTATCAAAATATGGTGGGGTTATTTTCTTCTCATGCATTTAGGATGAAGCTTAAGACTCCTAAGAAATCAAGGTAAAAAGATCCAAAAGATGCCTCCATCCTGGCTTCAGGTACAGCTTCAGGCCAGGCAAGGCTAACACAAGGCGTCTACCTGGACCAGGCACAAGCCATTGAGTGGGACCTCCCTGAGGTTGTGCATTGCTGTCGAACTGTGGAGGTGATTCTGTAAGAGCAGGAGAAAAGGAACAGATTGACAAACATGTATCTGATTCTTCCTTGCTTTTGAGAGACAGGAAAGCTGCCATTGCTTTCAAGAGAACTCATGCCAATGGACCTCCCCTCCTGAGATCAGCCTCCCACACTGAAGTTCTCTCACCTTCCAGGGATACAGCAGTTGTCTCTAGATTCTCTAGAATGACCCAAAGAAGGTGGGCCTGGCACAGCTTCTGTGAAGCAGGGAAGTAGACCTGCACCAAGGCATGCTTCAGCCAGAACAAAAGGACATGTAGAGGCAGGCCCAAGCCCTGAATCTGGTCTGGTGAGGTTCTTACTATAGAAGCAATGGCCCTGGGGAGAGGCAGTTGGGCATAAGTGAACCCATCAGCCACTTCTAAGATGTTCTCTTCAGACTTCTTTAGAGACTGAGAAAAGTGAAGCATCAGGTGTTTCCAAAGACCTTTCTGGGCATCGCCATGGGGGAAGATTCCCACCATAGTTTCTGCTCCCCGCATCTGGTGGGCATTGAGAAGCACCTGAAAACACCTCCAATCTGGGTAGAAATAAAATGACACCTTTAGGGCCCAGTGAGTACAAGAGCTTGGTCTCCAACACTCACCTTCCCATTCTAGCCGCCATGACCTGGGGTAGGACCATGACAGTCCCTTCTGGTTTCTAGCCCCTAACAACCATCTTTTTTCCAGAATGAGCACCCCTCATCCCGATTACCTTACCACCCCAAACACACACACACATATATGCAGGAAGAGGGGCAAGTGGTGTGATGAGGCCCAAGTGGGATCCTAGTGGGGGCCTGGTTGTGATGGGCCTGCCCTGTGTTGAGAAAGATTATTTCATGGTATATCTTGCCAGGTGGTGGGAGGTGTTTATGACGACGGCTGTGGCGCCAGCCTCTAAAGCAAGAGTAACTTTTCTCATTATGGACTTTCTTTGGCCTGGAGCCTCGAAAAAGTGGGAAAAAACACAGAGACATCCTAGTCTCCTGACTGTGGACAGTCAACTGACCTGGATAGGCAGTTGTCTCTAGAATATGTGAGCCTAGTTACAAGAGTTCTAATTTCTCTTGGGGGTCACCAAGGAAGTTAGGTCATCCCAGGTCATGACCTGAGCCCCTTACTCCAGAGCCTCTCAAAGTCCCCTGTGAGCTATAGAGTACTCACCCTCCTCTCTTATGTATCTGTACACTGATACCTAACACGGTCATCTTCACAGCTCCCTGGGAATGTATCAGGTCCTTGGCTTAGGGGAGAAAGCTGAGTTCAGAAAACCTTTTCTTACCAGTTTTATATCCTGAGGAAGACTTTGTGCTGTTCAGGGCCTCCCCAGTCTCCCTACCTGCACAATGAGGGTGATGCTAGAAACCATTTCCTAAAGGCATCCTAGGGTATGAATGAGAAAATTTCTCTTAACACCCTTAGTCTGTCAACCCATGAATGTGATGCAGAAAAACAGACGTAGAAGTGTTAGGAGGATAGACCTGGCTGGTTTAGCTCAGTGGACTGAGCTTGGGCCTTCAAACCAAAGGGTCCCTGTTTCCATTCCAAGTATAGTACTTGTCTTGGGTCAGGTCCCCAGTAGGAAATGTGAGAGAAGCAACTACACATTGTTGTTCCTCTCCCTTCTTTCTCCTTTCCTTCACCTCCCTCAAAAAATAAATCAGTAAAATCTTTAAAACAAGGTTACAAGCATAATTGGGCAGAGTGTGTAACACCAATCTGAAGAGGCCTAAGGTCCAGCTTCTGAGCTGAGAACACAGTGCCCAACTTAACCTCATTTTTAGGTATGCACCTTAAGGGGATGAAATTACAAAGAGTTCAGTTATTTTCCTCCATGTGGGGAAAACTTGCCAGTGGTCTTTTGTTAAACTTAGAAACAAACCAAATGCCTCCTATTGTTTCTTGTTTTGGGAACCTTCACAGTGGCTTCTAGTGAAATATCTCTTAAAATATTTTGCCCATTTTAAAATTAGGTTTGGTCTCGTTCTCTTTCGCTGTAAGTTGTACTCTGATATTGGTTTCAATGCCTGTAGAAAAGGCACATTCTGCTTGGTGTTCTCCTCTGTGCTGATAAAATCTTTCTTTCCATCTCTTTTCTGGGTGTGGGAAGTGTTGGAACTTACAAGGTACAAATATTCTTCAAATATAGCCTTAGAATGTGAAATCCAGAAAGCACGAAACAAAATTCTCTCTGGAAGAATCTGTACTTTTCAAAGACACTGGACCCATTCTTCACAACTGAACCAGCAGGAAACAGGGCAGTGAGGGGGAAAATCAGAGGCCCATGATCCAAAAGCCTAGGACTGGTCCCATTCTCCTGGAAAACTTTTCACCTCTGCTGGGTGCCTCTTAACTTGCCTGTGAAATCACGAGCTGGATTGGAGAACATTTCATAGACCTCACATATTTTTTTCTTTCTCGCAAAAATATTCATATATACATATAATCCACCAGACAATGTGCTAGGTACTGGAAAAGAAAAATTAACAGGGTTAAACAAAGTCCCTGGAAACTTGGAGTTTATATTCTTGTAAGGGTGGTAGACAATTCATAATTTCACAAGTAACATTGTTTCAGCAAGTGCCCAGTGCTACAAACAAGCAACCAATGGCCTTGTTTCTGTCCTCCTCTTTGCTAGTCCAGGAATTTGCACACACTTCATCAATTTTTCCATAAATATCAACAAGCCCTTCCCATTACCCTTTGAGGTCTCAGTGCTAACCTCACTAAAAGCCCTTTTGAGGCAACCATGGCTAATGTTGTCTCATCCTACCCCACTGTCTGTATAGAAGTGTGTCATCGTGTTTTATTTCATTCTGAACACCTGGGCCTGTAGACACAACATTCTTCTATCTCAATACATCATTTAGAAGAATGTAATATCCAAAATTCATTTTTTGTTAATATGCTGGTAGACAAATGATTTCATTTTTACCTTGTCCAAACTGCCCCATGATGTATAGAATGAAGAAAATATTTGTGAGGTACCTTTTAGAAGTGCTCTGAAGAATATGTTAATAAGTATTAGGTACAGAACATACTTGTATTTGTGTATTTCTTTATTCATCTGTCTGTTTTACTTCTTGTTAAAAAAAGCTCACATACTGTGGGCCAGAAATTTCTCTTTCAGTACAAGAAGTTAGACAATGCTCTTTATTCCTTTAAATCTTCTTTTTTAACAGGGCTAATAATCTCCTGACTGCATGATTTTTTCTAATTCTTGTCAATATAATTGAAAGCTGCTAAGAAAGTATCAATATAGAAAGACAGTTTGCCTAGTAGACTGTCATTGAATTAGCACTAGAAGTTTAGTGAAGACTTGGAAATGTTTCCAGAAACCTGCTTCAGTGTGCTCTTACCAAAGGCATAACTTGTGACTAGAGAAAATAAGATCACCACACTATTAAATCAGACTCTCAATGGCATGTCACAACAAAGAATAATGCAAAGTGAAATGTATACAGAAGACATTTCAATCTATACTTCATCCCCTTCAAGCAAACAAACCACACAGACACCAAACTATACCACTCCCTCCAGCCTCCTCCAGTGCCATCCTACCACAGTGACAGCAATGAGTGTACCAGGGCCCTGAACAGCAGCTGGCAGTAGGCAGCATCACTGAGGAGCTTGACAACAAAAATTAGCATGACACAAAGGTCAGACCTAAAGGGAACTTGCTTTCAAGTATATGAACATTGGGCCAGAAAGTGGAGCATTTTTTCTAAGATCAAATGCTCCTTAAGAGGGAGAACACTGCTACATCCACATGATCAGGTTTACGTTCAAGGTCTAAGTAAACAACAGAGCAAAGGAAATTCTTCATTTCATTTCTTCATAAACATTTTTTGAGGTCCTATTTGACCGGGTGTAAACATTTTAAGACACACATTTCATGAGCCCATCAAAAACATCTCCATGTATTTCAAAACCTCCATCAACCTTTTCTTTTTCTCTGAGTAATTACTGTATTATACCATGAGCCCTCAATCTTCAACAGGGGTAAGATCCTCATGTCATCAAAGGAGGCAATGCTATACTATTTAGGGAAAGATAGTCAGCAGAAACAAAGCAGTGCTTGGGCTGTATTGCACGAAAGCTCAAAGTAAAATCCCCATCTTTAAAACACTCAGTAGCTAAGGTAAGTTTTTCTAATTGAAAATGTCCCTCATTTCTTCCTATGAACAGGTTTTGGGACCTTAGAATCATGCAGTAATAGTGAAGAGAATGAAGAGCTTTCTTTAGAATGGTCAGTCTTCATTCCTTCAGTCAACCTCCAGACCTCATCAGCCTGTAGGAACAATGAAGTTGCATTTTCCTGAGCTTTGCTAGCTTGGAAGTCTCATTAGAGTTACTGCAGAGCCTTAATCATTGGCTAGTTTCTAAATTCCCTTCTCTGCAGTCCCCAAGGACTTACTGTGCAAGATCCAGGTTAAGGCCACATAGGCCTGAATCCACCCATCTCACTTTCTCGAAGAATTTACTGCACATGTGCACTTGAGAAGGGCTCCTGGACTGCAGAGCTGTGGGTGCCCTTTGGGTGTGGAGCTTCTCAAAGGGCTATGGTGTTGGGAACTGTCATGCCTCGCTTCTGGGATGCTTGCCTGGTTTCTGGGATTCTAGCCTCATTAACTGACAGAAAGGTACTATGGCTAGAGATGAGTGAAAATGTCTTGGGGCCACGACCCACTAAGGAGACAGAGCACTTCTTCATGCCAGAAGCACAGCCCCTGCCTTCCTCATATTCCACTGTTTTGTCGAGACAGATGACTGGTTAGCCAATGATGGGTTAGATTCCTCAAGGTAGGGAAAACCTAAGACAGGTATATTTGTGAAGGGCCATCAGGGAAGGACTTAGGGGTCTATAAAGAAGGGGCAGAAAGACCCTCACCCCTTGGCTTTGTCCTAGCCTGAGTATTCACTCTATCTGGAAAATGTCTCCTACTCTCTTGGCTGCTTTGCTCTCCCTGTCTGACTCAGCCTAAAAACACTACCAAAGGCAGCTGTTTCCTTGTACTGTTACAGACAGCTCCCAGGCACAAATCTGGCCTCAAAAACAGTATTCATTGATAACTGTGAGGCTCGCTGTGCCCTGTTAGTATGAGTCAGACTTGAGGTAAAGTTGACCCTGACCAGAGACAATCCCTGCATTTCTTCAACTATTCCTGTAAGTGATGTCAGTTTTTTAGGACTGAATCTTTTTGGACAGGAATTGATGAGCTTTGCTTACATACTATCTATCTCTGTGTGAGCTGAACTCAATTAAGATGCATAGAAGTAGGTTTTCCAGACCCTTTGCTTCTGAGGCATTGGTTACCTTCCTGCCCCAAGAAGATGAGGTCTTGGTAAACATATTCTCATCTGTGATGGTGAGGGAGCTCTGTGGGTGGAGCCCTAGCTCCCCTACACTGTGGGTTCCCTGTGGAAGCCACCCAAAGCCCATGGCTTTCCTTTGGTTTTGGGAAATGGGAGGAGAATATCTCTCTTCCTGATGTTGGGTCCCATATTACCACTTGGCACTCAAAAGAACACTGTGTCCAAGGAGACAGTTCCTCCGGCTTCTGACTTTACTGCCAATTTGGCAAGCTAGGCAAAGACAGTACCTACCTAAGAAGTGATCTTGGAAGATGGTGGTGAGGTAGGAGGGAACGGATTCCACTTCCCCCTAAAGATGGGAGAAAGACCTAGCTGTCCTATCGAGGAACAGAGCAACAACCAACAGTACCCCATCGTATATGAAGATAAGAGACCAACAATTGTAGGGGACATTGAAAAACTAGACCATAAGGAGAGTGCTTCAGGACAATAAGCTCCCTGGGACCAACATGGGGACCAGGGCAGCTGCATCCCCAGGCCTGGTGCACTCCAGCTCTTCCACAGGTTCTCTTGAGACAGCCAGGTCAATGACTCCCTCTCTTGCCAAACAAGAATTGAGCAGCATTGGGAGAGGCCTGGTTGCTTGAAGTCGCAGAGAGCGGAATAAGGACTAAGTGTCAAGCACACAGGGGCTATGAGCACTCATGGAGTCTGTGGACACTGGCTGGGAAGAGTTGAGAGCTGGGCCAGGAGAGGCTCTGATCAGGATAGTCCCCAGTCTGGTTGGAGAATTGGGCTGTGTGAGAGGCCAGGCTTCTGCATGGAGCAGGAGGCTTGAATAGGGGGAATTTCTCAAGAAGAAAAAGTGAAAAAAGGGACACTGTTTGGGAAATTCTCCTGCAGCAGCCCTTCTGGGCTCCCCACCCAGCCTCTGTGTGCTGCTGAGGTGGTATAGAAGACCCTGTATGCATTTTCCACAGAACTGGGAAGAGTGCATGCCTGAACCTGAGGCATCCGAAGCTGCAACCTGGGGAGCATGCCTGCAACCTGGGGAGAGTGCACTCCCAGGAAGGTCAGGAGCCCACACAAAGCCCTGGGGAAAGTGCAGGCCTGAATCTTTGGAACCCATGGGACCAGAGACTGCTGGGGAATTGGGCAGGAGGATGACTCCTTTTTCTTCTCTTTCCTTCTTTTTTATTTTATTCCTTCTCCCTTTGTTTCCCATTTCATCTCTTTGTCCTCCTTCCTTCTTTTTTTTTTATTCCCACAAGTGAGACAAAAAGAAAACCCCAAACCCTGGAACTTTGAAAAGACCAGAGTTGGGCCCAAAGAGGGGGTATCTCAACAGCTGAGACAGTGAGACAAATTTCACTTTGCTATTACAGACAACCTGCAAGTTATTACATGCTTGTATTATTGTTTTCATTATTCTTACATCTTTTATTTTATTAGTATTTTTCTATTCGTCTTCTTTCTGTTTAGTCCTGTTTGCTTGGCTGGTTATATTGTATTGTTTGACTGGTTTCCCTTATTCTCTCTTTCATAGTTTATTGTTAATTTACTATCTTTCACTTTACATGTATTCCATTAACACAGTACTCAAGGACCCACACTTCCTATTCTTGTTATCCAGATCACATAGATTCTGTCATATGATGATTGCTCCATTATTGTTGTAAATAATAGCTGTTCTTTAAAACTGTAAATACTACACAGCACATATCCCAGATCTTAGTCCACTTCACGATTTCCTGAACTGTTTTATTGTTGTGGTTAACTCTATTCTTTCACACACTACACCTATTTTCTACACTTTACTTTCACCTTACCTCTGAACTTGAACTCTCACAAGCTCACGGCTTTCTAAAAGCAACTCACCATCCTTCCCTCCCCAACAAGAGTCTTATCTTCTCTCCACCCTTTCTAAAAAGTGTCTAGTTGGGTGGAATATCACAGTTAACAGTATACATATTCAAAGGATCTCCTATCTCTTCTCTATGGGCTGATACTGTAAATATCATAGGACACTTTTGTTGTCTTAAGCCATTTGTCTTCCCCCTCCAACTAATCACAAAAAAAAGAGTAGGTGGAAGATGTGAACACCAGGATACTTGCTGGAAAAGGAAACCCACCAACAGATAAGAATGGGAGAAGGTGAAGGAGGGAGTGAAACCACACTAACCTGGTGTGGTTTCACTCCCTGGTATATTACCAGATTGGTCCCACCACCCAGGACCAATCTGGTAATATAACTAAATAGTGGAGAAATTATCTAGAAGAAAAAAGCTGAACAAGAGCAAGAGAGAATCCTCAAAACCTTGTACACATGAAGGAACCAGCTTCAACACAATCTACCCACACCAGAACAACAAAATACAAGAGGTGGTGGGCAGAGTGACCTTCAGTTAACCAGCTGGTGGGAAGGGCCCACCAAAGAAACAACAATCAAACTCAAAGACAAACACAGAGCCAACATAAATAAGAGCCCAAGACCAGTGAGGTGAAGAGATCAAGGAGACAGCACCACTGACTGTCACAGGTATTCTACCATAGAAGTTCACACCATACACCCAGGGAGGCAGAACATATCAACCTAAAGAGCTGAGGCTAACAAGATGAGTCTCACAAACAATGCAAAACAAAGAAATAATCCACAAATGAAAGGAACAGAGGAAGCCTCTGAAAGAGTGCTCAATGAAACACAGGTGACTGTCAGATATTGAGTTCAAAGCAGTGGTTATCAGGATGCACGTTGAGCTCACAGAGAATTACCAGAAACTAAAGGAAAACTACAATGAAGTCACTGCGAACTATATGAACATGAAAAAGGAAATCAAAGGATCAACAAGGGCCTAAAAGAAATCAAGAATATAATTTCTGAACTGAAGAACACAGTAGAAGGAATCACAAGCAGGATCAATTAAGGAGAAGATCGGATCAGTGAGCTGGAGGACAAGGTAGAAAAAAACACCCAGAAAGAGCGAGAAAAGGAAAAGAGACTCAGAGAGAATGAACAGGGATTAAGGGAAATACAGGACAACATAAAATGTAATAATATCTGTATAATAGGAGTACCAGAAGGAGCAAAAGAAGAGCAAGGGATAGAAAACCTGTTTGAAAAAGTAATGGTGGAAAACTTCCTTAATTTGATGAGAGAAAGAGTCACACAAATCCAGGAAACACAGAGAGTCTGAATCAAGAGGAACCCAAAGAGGCCCACATCAAGGTACATCATAATTAAAATGGCAAAACTTAAAGACAAAGAGAGAATCTTAAAGGCAGGAAGGGAGAAACAAGAAGTAACAAACATGGGACCCTGATCGGCTAGCAGCTGACTTCCCAATGGAAATACTCCTAGTCAGAAGAGAATGGCAAGAAATATTCCAAGTAATGACACCCAGAGGCCTACAACCTAGGCTTCTTTATCCAGCAAGGCTCTCAATCAAGATTGAAGGCCAAATAAGGAGTTTGCAGACAAAGAAGTCTCAAAGAATATACCTCCACCAAACCAGCACTGCAAGAGATACTAAAGGGACTGCTTGAAGGAAAGGAAGGAAAACAGAGAGAGAGGGGAACACAGGTATGAAAATGGCAATGAATAAGTACCGCTCAATAATAACCTTACATATAAAGGGATTAAGTGACCCAATTAAAAGACATAGAATAGCTGAATGGATAAGAAATCATGACCCAAACATATGCTTCCTACAAGAGATCCACCTCAGGACAAAAGACCTACACAGACTAAACATGAAGGGCTGGAAGGAAATTTTCCAAGCAAATAACAAAAAAAGAAAAGCTGGGGTAGCAATACTCATATCAAACAAAATAGACTTCAAAAAGGGGGCCATAAAGACAGACAAAGAAGGTCACTTCATAATATTCAAGGAAAGAGCCCACCAAGAAGAGATAAACATTGTAAATACATATGCACCCAGCATAGGTGCACTCAAATATATAAAGAAAATCTTGGAGGACTTCAAGAAAGATCTTGACAGCAACACAATTATAGTAGGGGATTTTAACACGCCACTGTCAAAAATGGAAAGATCTGCCGAACAAAATAGCAACAAGGATATTGTGGTATTGAATAATGCCCTAGATAAAAAGGACTTAACTGATACATAAAGAGCCTTTCATCCCAAAGAAGCTAAATACACAATCTTTTCAAATGTACATAGAACATTTTGAAAAATAGACCCAATGAGATGACACAAAACAAGCCTCAACAATTTCAAGAAAATGGAAACCATATCAAGCATTTTCTGTGATGACAAAGGACTGGAACTAGAAATGAACCCCAAGGAAAAAGTCCCAAAACACTCAAACTCATGGAGATTGAATAGCATGCTATTAAACAATGAATGGGTCAAAAATGAGATCAAGGAAGAAATCAAAAAGTTTTTGGAAAGAAATGAAAATGAACTCACAGCAACCCAAAACTTACAGGGCACAGCAAAGGCAGTCCTGAGAGGAAAGTTCATAGTGACACAAGCCTACCAAAAAAAGACAGAAATATTTTAAACAAACAACCTAACCCTATGTCTACAAGAACTCAAGGAACAACAACAAAGACAGTCCAGGGCAAGTAGAATGAAGGAAATAACTAAAACCAAAGCAGAACTCAATGACATGGAATCTAAAAGCACAATTCTAAGGATCAATCAGTCCTGGAGCTGGTTCATTGAAAAGATAAAAAAAAAATAATGAGCTTTGAAGAAGTCTCATCAGGAAAAAAAGAGAGAGGACCCAAATAAACACAATCAGAAATGAAAGAGGAAGGATTACAACTGATAGCACAGAAACTAAAAGGATAGTAAGAAATTACTATGAAGAACTGTATGACCAGAAATGTGAAAACCTAGGTGAAACAGACAAATTTCTAGAAAATACAATATTCCAAAACTCAGTGAAGAAGCAGAAAGCCTGAACAGACCAATAATAGCAGATGAAATTGAAGCAGTAATCAAAAAATTCCTGACACACAAAAGCCTTGGACTGAATGGTTTTGCAGGAGAATTCTACAAATCATTTAAGGAAGAGCTAACCCCCATTCTTCACAGACTACTCCAAAAAATCCAAAATGACGGAAGACTCTCAAACTCTTTTTATGAAGCCAGCATCATCCTAATCCCTAAACCAGATAAAGACACAACAAAGAGAGAAAACTACAGGCCAATATGATTGATGAACATACACTCTAAAATCCTCAACAAAATATTGGCAAACCACATCCAACAATACATTAAAAAGATCATACACCATGACTGGGTGCAATTCATCCCAAGGATACAAGGATGGTACAATACTTGCATGACATGTCAATGCATATGTGAAAAACTTTTGATAAGCTGCAGCACCCATTTATGAAACAGCACTCAGCAAAGTGGGAGTAGAGGGAGCATTCCTCAACATACTAAAGGCGATTTATGACAGACCTACAGCTAACATCATACTCAATGGGCAAAAACTAAAATCTTTTCCACTAAGATCAGGAAGAAGACAAAGTTGCCCACTTTCACGATGTCTATTCAACATAGTATTGGAAGTTTTAGTCGCGGCGATTAGACAAGAAAAGGAAATAAAAAGCATCCAAATCGGGAAGGAGGAAACAAAACTGTCACTGTTTGCAGCTGACATGATAGTGTACATAGAAAATCCTATAGACTCCACCAAATAACTGCTTGGCCTAATAAATGAATTTGGCAAAATAGCGGGATACAGAGTGAGTATACAGAAATCAAAGGCATTTTTGTATACCAACAATGAAAGGTCAGAAGCAGAAATCAAGAAACAATCCAATCTTATATACCAATGAGAAACATAAAATACCTAGGAATAAACTAAGGAAACATATACTGTGTTCATGGATCAGAAGAATTAATATCATTAAAATGTCCATACTACCCAAAGCAATTTTGAGATTCAATGTAATACCCAGTAAAGTACCAATAGCATATTTCACAGACATAGAACAAACACTTCAAAAGTTTATATGGAACCATAAATAATCCTGAATAGCTGCAGCAATTTTGAGAAAGGAGAGCAAAGTAGGAAGGATGACAATACCTGAGACCAAACTGTATTACAAGGCCACTGTAATCAAAAGAGTGTGGTACTGGCATGAACGCAGGACCAATGGAACAGAGCAGAGAGCCCAGAAATAAACCCAAGTCTCTATGGTTAATTAATATATTTGACAAAGGGGACAGCAACATAAAATGGAGTAAAAATATCCTCTTCAACAAATGGTTGAGAGACCTGGACAGCTACATGCAAAGAAATGAAACTGGAGCACCAACTTACACTATATACAAAAATAAATTCAAGGTGAATAAAAGATTTAAAAGTAAGTTGTGACACTATTAAAGTCTTAGAGGAGAACATAAGAAGGAAAATCACACATATTTCATGCAGCAGTGTTTTCACTGATATGTCCACTAGAGAAAGGGACATAAAGGAAAGAATAAACAAATGGGATCTCATCAAACTGAAAAGCTTCTGCACAGCTAAAGAAAACAGTATTAAAATAGAAAGAGAACATATTTGCCAATGATACTTCAGACAAGGGCTTAATCTCCAAAATATATATAGAACTCACATGACTCCACTCTAAGAAGACAGGCAACCCGATTGAAAAAAAAAAAATGGGCAAAGGACTTGAACAGACACTTCTCCAATGAGGACAATGCAGGGGGCCCAGAGAAACATGAAAAGGTGCTCAGTATCACTAGTTATCAGAGAGATGCAAATTAAAACCACAATGAAATACCATTTCACACTGGTCAGAATGGCCATCATAAACAAAGCAACAAACAACAAGTATTGGAGAGGTTGTGGAGAAAAGGGGACCCTAGTGTACTGTTTTGGGGATTGCACACTGGTACAACCACTATGGAAAAGAGTATGGAATTTTCTCAGAAAACTAAAAATGGATCTGCCTTTTGACCCAGCAATTCCACTACTAGGATCGTATCCTTAGAACCCTGAAACTCCAGTTCAACAGAACTTAGGCAACCCAATGTTCATAGAAACACGATTCAAAATAAGCAAGGGCTGGAAGCAACCTAAGTGCACATCAGTAAATGAATGGATCAAAAAAACTAAGATACAGTTACACAATGGAATTCTATGCAGCAGAATGAACAAAGGAGCTCCTACACTTTGCAACAGCATGGATGGAACTGGAGAGCAGTATGCTAAGCGAAATAAGCCAGGAGGTGAAAGACAAATACCATAAGATCTCACCTTTAACAGGAACCAAATCAACAAAACAAACAAACAAACATCATATAACCAAAGACACTGAAGTTGAGAACAGGCTGACAGTGACCAGAGGGGAGAGGGGAGGGATTTTCAGGGAAAAAGGGAAGGGTTTGCAGGAACAGGCAAAAAGGACACATGGGCAAAAACAATGAGGGTAGAAATGGAAGGGTGGTGTGGAGGGCTGGGGGGTTGGGCTGGGATGGGGTTAAAAGGCAGAAAACTGCACTTGAACAATTTTTAAAAAAAAAGCGTTAACAGCGGGTTTGTCTGTGATCAGAGCATCCCAGCTCGCAACCTTGGGCAAATTTGCTAGCCTCTCATTACTTAAGCTTCCTTTATGACAAAGAAAGTATTCATAATTCTTATTGGCCCTGACTGAGCAGTTGATTTCACTAGAGTGCAGTCCAGATACACCAAGGTTGTGGCTTCCCTCCCTGGTCTGGTCAACCAATGAATTCATAAATAAATGGAACAACAAATTCATTTCTCACTCTCTCTCCTTTCCTCTCTCTCTCTCTAAAATCAGTTTAAATGTTTAAAATATAATAATTTTTATTTAATTGAGCAGCTGAAGATCAAATTAGATCATAGTTCTAATGTTTTATATAGTTTTATATAGTTCCAAGAATACCACTCAGTGTGTAGTGAGCATCTGATACATGTTAACTGCTGCTTTTTTCACCATCATGTGTATCCATTCATCTCTCCCCACTCCATCCTTGAGGGACACATTCACAAAATTTTCTCTGATTCCACATCCCTCCTTTCAGATCCCTTCAAACAACTAGGTGTGTAGAATCATAGGGTTGCTGTTGGACTCTCCATGTCAGCAAAATCAGAAAATGCAAAAAAATCATTTTCAGAATTAACCTGGTCATTTTAAGTCTACTGAAAGAACAACCAAACTAAATGTGTTATTTGCATTCTAAACATCAAACTCAATTTGAGATGTCAAGAGATAAATGACGCAGTTAATATGATTTGCAGGACTACAGTGAATTTTCAACATTCTGAAGACCATCTTCACTCTCAATTAGCATCAAATTTTTTGCAAGTATCTAGATGTGACATTAGATCGTGATCACTTGTGAAGGAAGATCCGTATAATGTAAAGACTCCTGCGCCATTTCCAATTTTCATGATCACGGCTGTAACGCTAAACCATGTAATATCATCAGAAGCATCCATGCATTTCCTCCAGAATTGATAGCACTTCTCTTTGGTCCTTTACTTTTAGTGGTCCTGTTTTCTTCCCAGTTTTCCCAATCACGTAAACTCTGTGTCATTCCCCTTCCTTCCTGAATTTAATAAACTATCACCAAATCTACTCCACTTGTTGCAATAATATGCCCTCCCCAGCAGCAATAGTGCATACTTCTATTGTTGTAACCAGCTTTGAGGGGGACTTCCAGCTACAGGCATGGGAGGCCCAAGTGGAAGCCTGGGGAAGGACTGCTCCGGCCCTTCACTCCCTCCTGTCCTGATAACAGGGAGAACCAGCCGTCAGCTGGAGCTCACAATGGTTGGAAACAACTGGGCAAGTGCTTCTTCCCTGTCCACAGCATCATGAACTGCAAGCTTTCCTTAAAAGCAGGGCCAGTCTATAGGCAACGAAAAGTTTGGGTTCTAAGACACAGTCTGGCTGGAGATCTTCAGCCCGCTTTGAACTAACTTTCAAGCTTTGCCAAAATCTTGCCAACATCAAGCATGAGGACTCCTCCTCTTACCCTGACAGTGGAGGATTCCTCCTGGTCTTTTTCCAGCAGGTGGCGAGGGAATTAAGAGGAATAATCATTTTACAAGATTCTCCCTTTAGACACCAAAGCCTAAATTCCTAATAGAAATAAGCTCTCGGTAAGATAATGCATCACACAGGACATTCAGTCCTGAAGGATAATGCTCCCATCTTAAAGACTTGTTGTCAAGAGATACTTATGTCTCAAAAATGATTGAGAGACTGTTTTCTTTCAAAGTCAGAGGAAACATTCCTAGCTCCTTAAGTAATATCAGACCTTGTGCATCTTGATTGTCCTTCTCTGAATGTATTTCAGATTCTTCATTTCTCTTAATACAACACCCAAGAGGTAATGTTGTATTCCTGAGGGGTTTGGGCTGAAAGGTCAGCTTTTACGCCCAAAGTTTCCATGTTTCCTGATATTGCCCTAGGCTAAAACTTTATTTTTTTTCATATGAACGGCTCCAAAACCAGGTATTCTGTTGTGTACTATCAAAATGGGGTTGAAGGCTTTTGTTTGTGTCTTTGGTTTTCAGGAGTATCAGAGAAGGTGAGAACTAAAGGACCCATAGAAATTGATGACACAGTGTCTTCAGCTTGTGATTTATAGCTCATTTGAAGACCCTCAAATCAATTTCAGAGGTCAAAGCCACCATTACTTTTATAAATGAAATAAAACAGACAAGAAATTATCACAGTGCATTTCATTCATGACGGGTGAGACTTATGTCATGATAATTTTGATTTAGTTTATATATGTGTGAGTTTGCATGTCTACCAGATTATGATCATCCCATCATTGAGTTTGGTTGAAAACTTAAAAGCCACTGGTCTATTCTTACCAGGGACTAGCAGTGTGCTATAAGGCATAAGCTTTTGCTTGAAATTTAGATTCAGAGAATTCCTGGTTTTAGTCTGGGCTCTGCCACTTTAGAATTGCATGCACATAGGATCATATTAAGTTTGACTGAAACTTAGCTCACTTCCTCATGTGCAAAAGGTAGGTGACAACAGTATTCGCCTCAAAGAGGTGTTAATGAAAACCACAGTAATACTCACTACCATGTTTTCAGCTCACACCATGTGCCAGGATTCATGACATGAACTTTACCTGCATTATCCACCAAAAGAACCCTTTCAGTTTAATATTGTTATCACCCATCAAACAAGGAAACTGAGGCCATTTGGTCCAGGCATCTTTATTTGTACATTTCACTACACAGATCCTATAAACACTATGGCTTGATATAAATTTGGTGACACATTTAGAGTACTTAGCACAACTAGAACTAAGTACTGACACCAAGAAGTCTTTAAAATTCAATGCCACTGAAAAGGTGGGCCGTCCAAGAGATGAAGTGTTCAGGCTAATGTGTTGGTTGATGCCCTGCTTCCTTCATCAGGAAAGTCTTGCTAGTTAGGCTCTACTACACAATGTACTTTGTGACGAAGTTCACAGACAGCTTGGCAGAAGCACAGACAACAAGCAACTGCTGGTGTCTGGACCACACTCAGAGTAGCACTGGCTTAGGTGATGGTGCTGCAGTCCTCTCATTCATCATGATCATGGTAGCATTTTCTGTGAAACGTATTTAAATCTCCATTTTCACTTTCCAAGGGCTTCTTCCTACTCCAGCAAAGATAAACGTGTACATGTGTGCCTGTTCGCTTTCATCATGTAGATTTCAGCCCATTGTAAATTTTTAGAATTTTTAGAGTGCCACCTATATGCACCAGTTATAGTCACTGGCCTTCTGTTGCCCACACACACACTGAGCATGACTTTTGTGTCTTCATGGTAAATACTGATATAAGGCAAGTCAGGATAGAGCCAAGGGCTGATGGGCATTCAGTGTAACAATGGCAAGAACAATTTCATACATGCCCTCAAAGCCTGTGTTCCTCCATTTTAAACTGTCTTAACTTCCGAGGCACAAACTTAGACCTGCACTTTCCAAAAGGTGAAGGAAATGGAATGAAACCACTGGAAAAGAAACTGTTTGGCAGGCTCCATGTTGTGGTCACAGGCATTGTTGCACCTTGGCGACAAAATGCTGCAGGTATTTATTAATAGGCATCACTCTCTTCATCTGCACAATGAATCCCAGTTTTTCACCTGTCTCAAATGAAATTCAGAATGACCCTTTCTTTCTATTCACCATTATGAATCACATAATTGTAACACCACATCTATCTGATTAATGGCTGAGAAAACAAATTTTTAATGGCACCAAGACAACATTTTTTGAATCCTTTCTTCCAACCATAAATACAAATTGTCTTTTCATTTGCTCATGATTTGGGATCATCTTTAGGGAATCCTGAATTTAATGGAGGGCATCAGAAAAGGGGGTGGCATTGTTACATTAGGCTGGCCAAGCAGCTGGCTCATAATCCTAAAGTACTAATAATGGAATGATACTTAGCCACTTTGGCTTGCTTTGTTCTCACCTGGGCCCTATGTTCTCTAAATGTCAGGTGATGCTGCCTTCACAGCTTCTCAGATTTGTATTTTCTATTAGGATGCAAGACAGCTAGAACCAAGATGACCTTTTAAAAACATGAACAGGAACACGTCTTCAATCTGTGTTTAAATCATCTTGACTTGATACACTCATTTGATCCCAGAAATGCGGGGATAGTATAATATTTGTAAATAAACAAATGTAATACATCACATAAATAAAGGGAAAAATAAAAAGCATGCAATTGTATTAATAGATGGTGAAAAAGCTTTTGATACAGGATACTACCCTGTTCTCTTGATGGGGTGTTTTCTCTCTAATATCTCAATCTCTAAATTTTCCCCATTTCAACCATTCTCTACCCTACATGAAGCCTGATTTATCTTTTGAAAATATAAATATGATCCTGTCATTTACATAAAATTTACAATAGTTTCTGAAGGCCTTTAGACACAAGTCCAAAACCCTTAGTGTGTCCCTTCAGGTCCTCCATCATCTGACTAGCTTAGTCTTCCTGTCTTACCCCTCCTGCACTACTTTAGACTGGTCAAACTTTGAGTTCCTCATTGTCTTCATACTCTTTCATCACAACTGACAGCTGTTTCACTCCTTGTGTCACACAGTTCCCCACTGGAATAGTTGGAAGAGAGTTGGCACATCTTTCCAGAAACTTCCATCTTTGGGGTGCCCTCCTCCCTGCTCCCACCCTTACACATTTCTTGAAACTCCATGAAATGATACAGCCTTTCCCACCAGCTCAAGTTTGAGGATCTCATTCACCATGGGACCTGAGGATTGTAAGCAACAGAACACTGACTAAACATGACTTAAACAGTAGACATTTGTTTTCTCAAAAAATAACAAATGTACATGTAGGTGGTTTCAGAATGGAGATTAGCTGCTCAATGATGTTCCAGTAAGCTTCCTCTTCTTTACTGTTTCCTCATGGTCATGAGATAACTGCCAGCAACCAGAAGGTGGCAATAGATTCCAGCATAAAAAAGAGAATAAAGTCTTCCTTTCACTACTGTTCTTTTCATCAGAAAAAAAGAGTATTAACTATGAGACTCTCTTTCCTGAACTGTCCTAAATGCCTGGGAAAAAGGAGAAAGTTAACATCAAACTGCTAATGAAAGTGGCTGCCTGTACCCACAAGATGGAGGTCTGAAAATAGCAGGTGGAAAGTATCTAAGCAGAATCTTCCTATTGATACTGTGAACACTGATGGCCCTGTTATTCCTTATATATGGAAATAGTGGAGGAGAGGTATGCTGAAAGTCAGGGATGAAGATTTAAATTTAGAGGCTAGTATCTCCAATTACTCTGTCCAATATGGTCACCATTAGCCACATACAACTTGAGATGCTTTTATTAGTTTCAAAAAAGTAAAATTTAAAATTAAGTCACATAGATAAATGGATTTTCACCTTGGATACCTGGGCTGTGTTTGCTTGGTTTATAGACAAGTTAGCTGATTTTCATTCCAAGGAGATAAGACTCAGAAGATAGAATACAAGTCTCCTCTCAGAGCAAGAGTACAGACGTGAGGATCTGGAGCATCAGAAAATGAGAGATATAAACACATACTTGAATTCTACTGTCCTTTCGAGAGATAGGAATGTTGTCAAAGCTTTTTGGGGAACTCCTGCCCATGAAAAACCCCTTCCCTAATCATTTTCCCGGGTTGTAGTTCCCTCACCTTCTGGTGTTGCATCCTGGGCCTCCAGATACTCGAGATCCACACAAAGAAGGTGGACCTTGCACAGTTGCTGGGCAAGAGGGATGCTGCCCTGTACCAAGGACTGCTTCAGACATAACAAGGACAAATGAAGGGGCTCTCCAAACTCTTGCACCTGGTCTGGCCAGGTTCCCTCTGTAGAAGTCATGGCCCTGGAGAGAGGCAGTTGGGAAGCAGAGTCAGAGCTTGGAATCTTACTTCAGTGCAGCATCCCAGGGCGATCTTGTCTGGGACAGGGCCTTTATGGATGCCCATGTCCAATAAGGGGACAGCCCAATGTCAAACCTGACCCCTGTGTGGCTGGCCTGAGAGGAGCAGGCTTGGCAAAGCAGCAGGTTTAGCATGGAGATCCTGTGAGTCTTTTCTTTCCAATGACATCTCTTCTCAAAGTCTATATACTCCCTACTTCAGCCCTCCTTTTACCTACTCACCTACACTAAAGTTGGAGGTAGGTGGCTGAGCAGGCTCTGAACACATCTCCTGCTTGCAGCCTGGAGATGATGGTGAGTAGAGTTGACACTGGGGATGGGCATGCTGAATGGGCATGGAGTGTAATGCGTTTGGGACGCCAAACCACAGCCTAGCCTCCTTCTGGTTGTATGATTGCAGGAACCCCATCCGACATTCTCTTAATTCTGTCCTCTTGGGATGGGAGCCACTAGAGTTCAGGCCTTTCTTCAGAATCAGATCTATAATATGTCCTTGGTGGCAGAACCTCCCGGCCTCACCCAGTGTGCTCTCCAAAAAGGAGATCTTCCTTTTGGACTCAACAACACCCACCTTTTTATTTCATACCTTGAAGAGTGTCCATTGTCATCATTAGCTAGTAGGCCTAAAGGTGTCCCTAAGATGTTGATTGTATTAGAACTAATGGATGAAGGACAGGACCTGAAAAAGATAGCAATTATAACTGACTGATTCATTGAGTAGAGCTAAGGCTCTGGGATTGTGTCTGCTTCCTTCGCTGAGTTATGCTAGGTGCCTCTAGTAGGGCCTACTAGTACTTGGTGCTTCATACAAATGGTTGAATAAATGAAGTCCAACCAGAACCATCCCAGATACCTGAGTTGGCCTGGGGACCCCTGCTGTCTCCAGAGATTCCTAATGTGGCAATATCAAAGACAAGTGCAAGTATCCTTGAAGTACTTTCCCCAACAACTTGACAGATTGTTTTCCTCTTGCTTTTCCAAGCTCACAAATGCCACTGGCCACCATGAGTGAGACAGGAGATTTTCCAGGGAGGACAGGAAAAAAATGGCAGGAACTGCCACAACACATCCAGAAGCCTTTCTGCAGGGCCAGGTGCCAGGTAAGACCTATCTGGATTCTCCCCACAGGAGTCCCTGTGAGAACATTATGAGGTTGTCCTCTCACAGCCCACATTTCAAAGGAACTAACTCAAGCACAGGGAGATGTGCTGACATTTTTATGGCACTCTGCTTGCAGCAGGCAAAATGAGAGCTGTGCTGAAAAGGGGGAACTTGCTCACCAAGTTCGCTGATAATCCAAGAGCATTGAGGCTTGGGAGAAGGTCAGCTGCATGGTCCTTAAGGTGGATAGGTGAGAGAAGTTTCTACCCTTAATAGCTGGAGACAGGAACTCCCCCAGCTTCTTTGGTGTGCCTCCCTGGAGTACCCGTATTCTGTAGGCTTCTCTCAATTTCAACGTCAACTCATCTGCAGCCTGTGTGGGACCAAGATAGTCATCTACTCAGTGGCATCGTCATGAATCAACAGGAAGGATGAAGTATGCAGTTCATGGAAAACTGCCAGGACCATCAGGGATTTGTGCAAGAGAAGAGTCACGAGTGCCATGCTAAATAGGATTTTATCAATAGGTTGAACATTACGATCAATGTTTGGTGGAATGTGGGTATTGATTTAATATTTCCTTTCTAGACAAGTTTGTGAGATGAGGAATGAAAGCCTTTCCATAACCATAGCCTTATGAAGGGCTTTCTACCCAAGAGACATTAAACAGCCCCAGCATTACAGAGAAGAAATCACACGAGCTTGTGCATGTCAAATGTCTGGTCAAGGTCACTCAGGTTAGAACTGAGAACTGTCCAAAGCTAGCAGTGCGTGGCATTTCCTCTTAGCTACCTGAGACTTATCTGTTCCTCACATGGGTGGAAAGGGTTGGGGAACACTATCTCTTCCTATCTGAGAAGTGTGTATAAGATGGACAGACAGCCTATGGAAATCAGTGACTTCCAAAACAACACTTATTTTCTTTTCTTGCACATTAAAAGCCACTTTGAGATGCAGAAACAGCATTGAGGCAAATGCCTGGTGACGCCTGACTGGAGAAAGCTGGCCAGAAGGCAGGACTCTGAGTCTGACTCAGGTAGGTCCCATTTCTGTGGATGGAGACAAGCTGACAGGTGAGTCAAATTACACTGGGGAAAAATGAAAACCAAGGAATACTGGGATCACATTGGACACATTTATGACCAGATTGGTAAGGTTTTCCTCTTTTTTAAATTGTTGTTCAGTTACAGTTGTTCTTATTTTCCCCACATTGCTCTAAATAAAACTGATTGAGAGACATTCTGTGTGTGCAAGGTAGCAGGTATCATCACAGAGGTTCTGTTGGCACTGTAATCCTACATACTTTTCATTTTGGAATATGCCTGCAGCTGCTGAAATTTTACATGCACATGTCCTTTCAGCTGCAGATAGTGCAAGTCAACAGTGGGCTTAAGAGGGTCACCCTACTTCCATGACTTTGGAACCCCTAGACCTTCAAAATATGCCTATATGAGTATGATCTCAAGGGGGATATTAAGGTTGAATGAATTCAGTGATGTGAGCCTTAACCCAATATGACCAGTGACCTCAAAAGAGGAGAGGAGGAGACAAGGAGGCACAGAAGGGATTGTGTGTGACAGAGACTTAGGGACAGTAATGTATGAGCATGGTAGAAACCAGTCTACAGGAACTTGCCATGCCCACAGCCCCATTTCTAACTTTTAGTCTCTGGAGTTGTGAAAAATTAAGTGTCTGCTTTTTACATCACCCAGGGGGTCCTGCATTATGGCATGCTCAGCACTATACACAGTTCGGTGGAAGGCAGTTAAGTGATCTGGCAGGATTGCTGACATGGCACCTGAGGTGAGTGACACCATGTATACCAGCACCGAGAAGCTGCATAGCTGTGGCAATCAACCTCCATTATTGGAGATGGTCCTCAATGACTGTTGAACTCACTTATCTGCAGGATAAGTGGGTCAGGTAATTTAAAAAAGAAAAACAACCAAAACAAGAATAAGATAAATACAAATATGCTTGTGGTCTACTATGACAACAAGTATGTTTCTGAATATTCCTATTACAACAAGTAGTTTCTTTCTACTGTCCCTTGTAGCTGGAGGGAGAAAATGAGGTCCAGATTCCTGTGTACATGGCACTGTGGGTCAGTGTATGGAATGCCATTGGGTGTCCCTGGGGGAGTCGCCAAATTGGGTCTGCTCCTGGGAACCTGAATGTCATCTTTTGGTCATGGGTGTGGAGGCTCTCCTTAGCTAGCTCTCACCTCTGTGCAACATGTGCTGGTATCAGTAGACTGAAGCACCTTCCCCTTGTCTAGTGCTGTAGAGTAGTTAAACCCTTTCACAAGCTCTTCCAGGATGTCTTCATTTAAACTCTACAAAGACAAACCCCATACCCAACCAGTAAGCATCAGAAACCATCCAACCAACCTAAGAATCTGCCTTATGATACCCCTTGCAAGCACATACACGCTACTGTGACACAGTGAGGAGATTCCTGGCAGCCCTGATGAAGTAGATGCAGAACTGATTAATGTCAAAGTCCAAAATCAGTGAATGGCTGAACCCTGTGAAAACTACCTCCTTTATGAGATAGTGCAGGTATCGGTGAGGTCACATTTCCTAAGTTGGCCAAATTACAATGGTTTACCCTACTCTGTGAACTGAAAAGGTGCAGAGAAATGATCCTATATTTGACTTTCTGTACATTTTGTGTACAAATCCCCTAATCCAATGTGATGATGTGTAAGATTTGGAGGTCTGAAGGATAGTAGAGCTGACTACTCCAACAGAATGTTGGGACTGGTAAGCAAATCAACAAAAAGAGCAAAATGCTTATGTGCATGATCTCTACTGTGAAGTGTGATATTTTCCCACTAATATTCCCTCGAACATGTGGTGAATATCTTTTTTTCCGGACTTATATTGTTGGTGGGAGAAGGGGAGGTCCAGATTTCCTTTGTGCATGAGATAGTGGGACACTTCAGAAAGACCACTGGGAGGGCCATGAGGAATCCATCCCCATATTTGAGCTTATATGCTTGGCCCTCTCATGTCACCTTGGTTCCTGGGTGTGCAGAATCCCTGGCCCAGCTCTCACCTGAGACTGCTGCTGGATGGTGGTGCAGGTCTGGTGGACCTGTACCTTGACTTTGTAGATGCTATAGTCCTTCTCGTGCACTAGCTCCTCAATTATGTCATCCTTGGAGCTCTGCAAAGACAAAGGTGTGTACTGAGCCAAGAGTCCCCAGTAATGTCCCACACAAAATGCAGTCCTGTGTAACAGAGAACTGCCAAATTAGTACACAGTGTATGAGGAGACAGTGAGGCTGTTTCTGGTTGCACTGCTGACATCACAGCAGAATGGCATTATGCCAAGAGCTAACAACAGAATCACTGAGAAAAACTACCTTCTTTATAGAGTAATATGGAGATGCATAGGGCCACAGCTGCTGACCTGGCTGGCTTAAGATGGTCTGTGGGTTCTGTGAGATGCCAACTTGCAGACAAATGTTATCAAATATGTAAATCCCTCCCATGTTGGTTTCGTTGTGGTTTTACAAAAACCACCTTCTATGTGTGGTGATATGTAGACATGAAAATGTTCAAGGAGAGCAGAAGTGATGACTCTACAAGATATATGTTACAGGTAGTTAAACATTCCAAACAAGTAAAATGGAACAGCAAGACCTTTTTTTTCTCTATTCTTTTACAAATGTGAAGAATGGATTTCTCCCCTACCAGGAACCTGGTAGTAGGGATGGAGGTACACAGTAATTTGGGAGTGGGCATGTGAAATCCTCAAAGACCCAGATTTGATTCTAGGTTATGATTCCATCACATTCATGTCAGGGCCCTGGGTATGGGACAGCTCTCACCTCAGACTGGCACTGTATGTTGCTTCTGGCCTGGTGCACTGGTCTGCCGTACAGGCTAATGGCATAACTGAACCCATCAGCCAACTCTATGACATCCTCTTTGGACTTCTGCAAGAACAAGCCCAGTAAATTGCCAGGTGTTGTCAGGAGCCTGTCTGGGCATTGCCACTGAGGCATATTCCCACCACAATCTCTGTTCCCCACATCAGGCAGGCATAGAGAAGCACCTGCAAACAGCTCTAGTCTGGGAAGGACTAAAATGACACCTTGAAGGCCCAGTGAGTAGAGGAGTTGTGTCTCCAACACCCACCTTCCCATCCTGCCTGCCATGACCTGGGGGATGACCATGGCAGTCCCTTCAGGTTTCTAGCACCTAACAACCATCTTGTACTCAGAATAAGCACCCTTCATCCCAAATCCCTCACCACCTCCAACACACACTTATGTGCAAGAAGAGGGGTAAGTGGTGTAATGCAGCCCAAGTGGGATCCAAGAGGTAGACTGGAGTGAATGGGCCAGCCCTTCATTGCCCACCATTACCTGAGGGTGTATCTTGCCAGGTGGTGGGAGGTGTTGTTGACGACTACTCTTGCGCCAGCGTCGAAAGCCACAGAAACTTTTCTCACTCCGGACTTTCTTTGGCCTAGAGGTTCGAAAAAGCGGGAAACAACACAGAGACATCCTAGTCTCCTGACTGTGGACAGTCAACTGGCCTGGACAGGCAGTTGTCTCTAGAATGGGGTTGCCTAGTTACCAGAGTTCTAATTTTCCTAGGAGGTCTGTCATAAAGAAAGTGAGGTCACCCCTTCAAGGTTCTATGGCCTGAGCCCCTTCCTCCAATCAGAGCCTCCCAAAGTCCCCTGTGGGCTGTTGAGTCCTCACCCTCCACTCTCATGTCATCTACGTATCTGTACACTGATACCTAACACAGACATCTCCACAGGTCCCTGGGAACATATTAGGTCCATGGCTTAGGGGACAAAGCTGAGTTCAGAACTCCTTTTTCTCAGCAGTTTTGTGTCTTGAGGAAGCCTCTGTTCTTTCAGGACCATTCCAGTCTTCCAGGTTGCACATTGAGGATAATGCTAGAAACCATTTCCAAAGGGCATATCCTAAAGTATGAATGACATCATGTCTCTTAATGCCCAAGGACTGACATCCCATGAATCTGATGTTCAACAATAGAGGTGAAAGAGTTACAAGAAAGGTCCTGGCTGGTGTAGCTCAGTGGATTGAGCGTGTGCCTGAAAACCAAAGGGTCGCTGAATCGATTCCAAGTCTAGGGCACATGTGTGAGTTGTGGTCCAGGTCCGCAGTAGGGGATGCTTGAGAGGCAACCACACATTGATGTTTCTCTCACTTCTTTCTCCTTCTCTTCCCCTCTCTCCAAGAATAAATCCATAAAATCTTTTTTGAAAGATTTACAAGGACATGTGGGGCATAGAGTAGAATACCAATCTGAACTAGCCCAAGGACCACCATGTGAGCTTAGGAACACAGTGTACAACTTAGCCTGATTTTAGGTATGCACCTTACCTTAAGAAGGTGAATTTCAGAAAAATCAGCTGTTATCCTCCACCTGCAAAAAACCTTCCAGTGTCTTTTGTTGAATATACAAATGAGTCAACTGTCTCATGTCATTCCTTGTGTTGGGAACCTTCACAGCGGTTTCTAGTGAAATATCGTTTCAAATCTTTTGCACATTTTCTTTCTTACATTTTAGCATTTTTAGTGTTGTTCAAGTACAGTTTTCTGCCTTTCCCCCAACCCTCCAGAACACCCCAGAACTCCCTCCCTCTCTCCCATTTCCACCCCCCACCCCCTTGTTATTGTCCATCTATCCTTTATACTTGTTCCTGCAAACCCTTCACCCTTTCCCCCTGAAATTCCCTTCCCTCTCCCCTCTGGTCACTGTCAGCCCATTCTCAATTTCTGTGTCTTTAGTTATATTTTGCTTGTTTGTTTGTTTTGTTGACTAGGTTCCTTTGAAAGGTGAGATCACATGGCATTTGTCTTTCAACACCTGGCTTATTTCACTTAGCATAATGCTTTCCAGTTTCCTCAAGGCTGTTGTGAGGGTAGGAGCTCCTTCTTTCTTTCTGCTGCATAGAACTCCATTGTGTAAATGTCCCAAAGTTTTTTGATTCATTCATTTACTGGCCTCTTTGCATGTGTTTCTGGACCCTCTGTATGTCCTCCTTGCAGAAGTGTCTGTTCAAGTCCTTTGCCTATCTGTTGATATGATCTTGTGATTTTTGTCCTTGTTTTTGTTTATGTGATGTATTACATTTATTGATGTGTGAATATTGTACCATCCTTGCATCCCTGGGATGAATCCCACTTGGTCATGGTTGATGATCTTTTCAATGTATTGCTGAAAAAAGTTTGCATATATTTTATTGAGGATTTTAGCGTCTATGTTCATCCGCGATATTGGCCTGGTGTTTCCTTTGTTTCTCGTGTATTTACCTGGTTTTGGGACTAGCATGATGCTGGCTTCTTACGAAAATGGGAGTGTTCCACCTTCTTGGACTTCTTGGAATAGTCTGTGAAGGAAAGAGGTTAGCTCTTCCTTAAATGCTTTGTAGAATTCCCCTGTGACACCGTCTGGTGCAGGGCTTTTGTGTGTCGGGAGCCTTTTGATTACTGATTCAATTTTGCTTGCTGTTACTCTTCTGTTCAGGCTTTCTGCATCTTCTTCACTGAATTTTGGAAGATTATATTTTTCTAGAAATTTGTTCATTTCACCTAGGTTTTCAAATTTCTTGGCATATAGTTTTTTTGTTTGTTTCTCTCTCTCTCTTTTTTTTTTTTTTTTTAGTAATTTCGTACACTCCTGTGTATCTCTGTGGTATCTCCTCTTTCATTTCTGATTGAGTGCCTTTGGGTCCTCTCTATTATTTTCTTGATGGGTCTGTTTTAAGGCTGGTTGATTTTGTTTACCTTGCAAGGAACAAGTTCCTTAATTTATTGATCCTTAGAATTGTGCTTTTAGTCTCTATGTCATTGAATTCTGCTCTGATTTTGGTTATTTCCTTTCTTGTCTTGCTCTGGGCAGTCTTTGTTGTTATTCTTCATGTTCTTGTAGGGGTAGGGTTAACTTGTTCATTGGAAATATTTCTATTTTTTTTTTAGGTCGGCATGTATCTTTATGAACTTTCCTCTCAGGAAGGCCTTTGCTGTGTCCCATAAGTTTTGGGTTGCTGTGAGATCATTTCTTTTTGTTTCCATCAACTTTTTAATGTCTTCCTTGATGTCCTTTTTGACCCCTACATTGTTTAATAACATGTTATATAATCCCAATGAGTTTGGGTGATTTTGAGGGGTTTTTTTTCTTTTGAAGTTGGTTTCTAGTTTCAGTCCCTTGCGGTCAGAGAAAATGCTTGATATGATTTCAATTTTCTTGAATTTGTTGAGTCTTGTTTTGTGTCCTAACATGTGGTCTATTTTTGAGAATGTCCCATGTGCAATTGAAAAGAATGTGTATTTTGCCTCATTGGGATGAAAGGCTCGATATATTCCAGTTAAGTTAATTAGATCTGGAACATTGTTCAAGGCTGTAATATCCTTCTTGATATATATTTTTTGGAAGATCTATCCATTTTTTTAACAGCAGTGTGATCATATCCCCTACTATAATTGTGTTGTTTACAATATTTTTTTTGAAGTCTGCCAGGAACGTAAAAAAAAAATATGTATTTGTGTTCTCCTATGTTGGGTGCATATATATTTCTAATGTTTATGTCTTCTTGGTGGATTCTTTCCTTGAGTATTATGAAGGGACCTTCTGGGTCTCTTTCTATGGTCCTTTTTTTTAAAGTCTATTTTGTGTGATATGAAATCTATCCTGGCTTTTTTTCCCTTGTCCGTTTGCTTGGAAAATTTGTTTCCAGCCTTTCACTTTGAGTCTGTGTAGGTGTTTTGTCCTGAGCTGGGTCTCTTGTAGGCGGTATATGAGTGGGTCATGTTTTCTTATCCATTAAATTATTCTATGCCTTGATTGCAGCATTTAATTTATTTATGTTTAAGGTTATTATTGATAGGTGCTTCTTCATTGCCATTTTTTCGTACCTGTGTTCTCCTCTCTCTCACTTTTTTCCAAACGCTTGCCATGAGGATAAATGCCTGGTGAAAGTGTAATGGAGAAAGCTGGTCAGCAGGCAGCAGTCTGAGCAGATGACTCAGGTAGGTCCCATTTCTGACGATGGAGACACACTGACATGTGAGACAAATTCTGCTGATGAAAAATGAAAACCAGGGAATACTGTGATTGCCTTGGACATGTTATAATCAGATATGTAATTTTTTATTTTGATTTATTCTTGTTCAGTTACAGTTGTCTGTATTTTCCCAGCATTGCTCTAAATGTAAATGAATGAGAAACACTTGGTGGGTGCAAGGTAGCAATCATCATCACAAAAGTTCTGTTGGCACTGTAATGGTACACTATTCATTTTGGAATCTGACTTTGGCTGCTAAATTTCACATGTACATGTCCTTTTAGTTGAAGATAGTACAGGCAAACATTGTGATCTTAAAGGAGTCACCCAAATTCCATGTCTTTGGAACTCCTAGGTTTTCAAAATATGCCTATATTTGTATCTCCTAAAAGACATTATTAAGCCCAAATTAATTCAGTGAGGTCTGTCTTACCTCAGTATGACCAGTGACTGTAGAGAGGAGGGGAGGAAACATGGAGGCACAGAAGGGATTTTGTGTGACACGGAGCTAGGGACAATCATGTATGAGCATTGGAGAAACTGACCAAATGGAACTAGCCATGCCCACAACCACACTTCTGATACTTAGTCTCTGGAATTGTGAAAAATGAAGTGTCTGCGACTTACATCACCCAGGGGGTCCTATGCTATGGCACTGTCAGCAATATACACACAGTTCCCTGGGACACACTTCAGTGATCTGCCAGGACTATTGACATGGAACACGAGATGAATGACACCATGTCTTCTCCACCAAGAGGCTGCAAAGCTGTGGCAAACAACTTCCATTATTGGAGATGGTCTTCAATGACTGTCGAACTCACTGCTCTGCAGGAGATGTGGGTCAGGTAGTTTCAAAAACCAAACAATCTAAAAACAGTAAGATAAATATAAAAATGTGCTTGTGGTCTACTTTTGTAACAGGGTACAGCCAAGAGGGGGGTCCCAAATGGTCATTTGAAATGGGGTCCAGAACTCAAGGTGTCCAGGAGATTTTAGGATGTCCTTACCACCTCCCTCCCCAAGGTGTGGGTTGGGGGAAGGGACAAATGGAGGAGGGCCATTGAGAGGTGTTTCCTATAGCAACAGCCTCGCAGCTACTCTCTGGCGTGGTCATTTAACATATCTATAACCTTTGACTGGTTAGATAGATATGTTAAAGAGCTGTGGCCATGCTCGGAGTCAGAGGAATGGAAGTAACTTCCCTACCAAGACATAGCTGGGGGGCAGGTCCCCTGAGTTACAGCGCCTGTGTGGGAGCTTGGAGATGATTGGCTCCATGACATGGGGTCACACCTGCCCAGACGCACAATGGCAGTCCAGGAAAGATGGAAGGATATGATTGCTGGCATGTGAGGCCGATTGTAGGAGGAGTAGGAAATGGGGCTGCAGAGGAAGACTGGTGTGGGCATTTAAATCCACATGCAGCAGCCATTGAGGAGAGAACCACACGGCTTTGGCAGAGTGGAGACTCCTACAGCCCTGTGAGACAGGATCACCATGCGGCTTTAGCAGAAAATCACCACTCAGCTTTGGCAGAGTGGCGACCCCCATCCCTGCAGCTTTGTGGGGAGAAGCACTCAGTTTTGGCTGTGTGGGGACTCCCGTGGCCCTGGGAGAGAGGGCCACAGAGCTGGAGCAGTGGATAGAGGACCACATACCTTTGCCAGAGTGGGGACCCCCGCAGCTTTAGAAGGGGTAATCACCACCCGGCTTTAGCAGAGATCCCGGCAATACAGCTGAGGGTGCCGGGAACCCAGGAAGTCCTACCAGCTGAGACAGATTACTGGGAAAAACTGGGGGCTGCCTGAGGCACGGACTTCTATTTTTGTCCCTGAGATACAGTACTCTGGACTGGGCAAAGGGGAAAGAAAGGATTGTGTCTGTTTGTGGGTGTTTTAAGGGACTTTAGGATTTTTGATGAAGACATTAGGTCACTACTTTAAGTTTGTATAGCATGAAATAAACATTTCCTTTCCTTTTCATGAATCTCTGTCATTGAGAGGCATCTTTCCTATAGATGGCGGACATAATGGACCTGGGGTTTCTTTCAGTAATAGTATATGGTCCCAGGCCCCCCTTGTTTGCTCTGTAACACTTTCACAATAATATGCTTCTGATTATTCTTGTTACAACAAGTATTTCTTTTCTACCCTCCCTTGTAGCAGAAGGGAGAAAATGAGGTCCAGATTCCTGTGTATATGACACTGTGGGTCACTGCAGGGAATTCCACTGGGGGTGTCTGGGGGTGTCTGCCCATTGAGTCTGCTCCTGGGCATCTGAGTATAATCTTGGAGTTCTTGGGTGTGGAGGCTCTCCTGAGCTAGCTCTCACCTCAGTGCAACATGTGCTGGTGTCAGTGGACTGAAGCACCTTCCCCTTGTGTCACACAGTAGAGTAGTTAAACCCTTCACAAACACTTCCAGGATGCCTTCGTTGAAACTCTACAAAGACAAACCCCATAGCCAGCAAGTAAGCACCAGGAACCCTCCAAACAACCTGTGCTTCTGCCTTACAGCAGCCCTGGCAAACAGATAGTCTGTTTTGACTCAGTGAGGATGTTCCTGGCAGCCATGTTGAAGTGGACGCAGAACTGAATAATGTCAAAATCCAAAGTCTGTGAATGGCTGAACACTGTGGAAATGACCGCCTTTATGAGATAGTAGAGATATGAGTGAGATCTCATTTCCTAAATTGGCCAAATTACAATGGATTTCCCCTGCTCTGGGAACTGAAAAGGTGCAGAGAAATGATCCTATATTTGACTTTCTGTTAATATTGTGTACAGAACCCTCTATTCCAGTGTGATGAGGTCTAAGATCTGGAGGTCTGGAAGGACAGTGGAGCTGCCTGCTCCACCAGAAACTTGGGGCTGGTAGGAAGATCAGAGACAAAAGCAAAATGCTAATGTTTACGAGCTCTACTGGGAAGTGTAACATATAGTTTTCCTAATATGTTCACAAACATGGAGAATGCCTTTTCCTGACTTATATTGCTGATTGGAGAAGTGGTGGTCCAGATACCCATGTGCACGCAACAGTGGGACACATTAGAAACAGCACTGGGAGGGCCATTTGGACACCATCCCCATATACAAGCTTAGATGCTTGGCCCTCTCAGGTCACCTCAGGTTTCTGGGTGTGGAGAATCTCCTGCCCAGCTCTCACCTGAGATATTCACTTGTCAGTGGTCTGGTGCACCTGCACCTCAAGGATGTCACTGTTGGAGTTCTGCAAAGACAGAGCCGAGCACTGAGCCAGGAGTCTTCAGTAACCTTCCAAAAATCTGTGGTCCTGTGTAATGGAGACCTAGCAAACTAGGACACAGTCTATCAGAACACAGTGAGAATGTTCCTGGTTACACTGCTGAAATCACAGCAGAATGTCAACATGTCAAGGCATAACAAAGTAATCACTGAGGAAAATTGCCCTTTTGTAGGGGAATGCGGAGTTGTGTAAGGCCATAGCTGCTGACCTGGCTGACTTAAAGTGATTTGTGTGTTCTGTGAGATGCCAAGTTGCAGACAAATATATCAAATATAGAAATGCCTCCCATGTTGATTTCATTGTGGTTTTATAAGTACCACCCTCTATGTGTGGCAACATAAAGATTGAAGATGTTCAAGGACAGAAGAGGTGACTACTCCACAAGATACACATTACAGGTTCTTAAACAATCGAAAGGAATATAATGGAACAGCAAGAATTTTTTTCTGTACGAATTTACAAATGTGAAAAATAGATTTCTGCCTAACCAGAAACCTGGTAGTAGGATTGGAGATACAGAGTAATTTGGAAGTGGGAAGGAGAAAACCTGAAATCCCAGATATGAGTCTAGTTTTGATTCTACCCAAGTCATCTTGGGGCCCTGGGGGTGGGCCAGCTCTCTCCTCAGACCAGCACTGGACCGCCGCATTTCTTGTCTGGTGCACTGATCCACTCTATAGGTTGATGGCATAAGTGAACCCATCAGCCGACTCTATGACTTCCTTTTTGGACTTCTGCAAAGACCAAGCCCAGGAATGGCCCAGGTGTTGTAACCAGCTTGTCTGGGAATTACCCCTGGGGAATATTCCCATCAAAATTTCTGCTCCCCACATCTGGAAGACACAGAGAAGCACCTGAAAACACATCCAGTAATGGAAGCAATCAAATGACACCTTGTGAGCCCAGTGCACAGAGGAGCTTGGTACCCAGCACTCACCTTTCATCCTGCCTGCCATGATCTGGGGAATGAACATGACAGTCCCTTCAGATTTCTAGCACTTAACAACCATCTTGGACTGAGAATGGGCACCCCTAATCCTCATCGCCTCACCACCTCCAACCACACATATATGCAAGAAGAGGGATAAGTGGTGTGATGCAGCCCAAGTGAGATCCAAGTGGGTGCTTGCCGTGGTGGACATGCCCTTCATTGCCCACCGTTACCCAAGGGTGTATCTTGCCAGGTGGTGTGAGTTGTTGATGATGATGGCTCTTGTTCCAGCATCTAAAGCAAGAGAAACTTTTCTCACTCTGGACTTTCTTTGGCCTAAAGCCTCGACAAAGCAGGAAACAACACAGAGACATCCTAGTCACCTGACTGTGCACAGTCAACTGACCTGGATAGGCAGTTGTCTCTAGAACAGGGGTGCCCAGTTACCAGAGTTCTAATTTCTCTTGGGGGTCTATAACGAAGAAAGTGAGGTCTCCCCTTTGAGATTCTGTGACCTGAAGCCCTTCTTCCAAACAGAGCCTCTCACACAGTGGAGTAAAAATAGCCTGTTCAACAAATAGTATTGGGACATCTGAAAAGCTACATGCAAACAAAATGAAACTTGTTCGCCAACTTACATCACAACCAAAAATAAATTCAAGCTGGATAAAAGACTCAAATATATGTTGTGAAACCATAAAAATCCTAGAGGAAAACATCGGCAGGCAAATCTCAGATATTCCACTCAGCAACATCTTCACTGATATGTCTCTTAAAGCAAGGGACATACAGGGAACAAAGAATGAATGGGACCTCATCAAATTAAAAAGCTTCTGCTTGGCTAAAGAAAATAGCATTAAAATGAAAAGAGAACCAACTATGTAGGAAAACATATTTGCCAATGGGACAAAGGCTTGACCCACAAAATGTATGATGAACTCACACCACGCCACTCCAGGAAGACAAAAACACAATGAAGAAATGGGCAAAAGACTTGAACAGACACTTGTCCAAGGAGGACATACAGAGGCTCCAGAGACATATGAAAAGGTGCTCAGCATCACTAGCCATCGGAGAGATGCAAATGAAAACCAGAATGAGATACCACCTCACACTGCTCAGGGTGGCCATCATAAATCAATCAACAAATAAGTGTTGGGGAGGTTGTGGAGAAAAGGGAACTCCAGTGCACTGCTGATGGAATGCAGACTGGTGCAGCCACTGTGGAAAACAGCATGGTATTTCCTCAGAAAACTAAAAACGGAACAGCCTTTTGACCCAGCAATTCCACTTTTGGCATTATTCCCTATGAGCCCTGAAACACCAATCCAAAAGAACCTATGCACCCCAATGTTCACAGCAGCACAATTTACAATAGGCAAGTGCTGGAAGCAACCTAAATGTCCATCAGCAAATGAGTGGATCAAAAAACGATGGTACAAATACACAATGGAATTCTATGCAGCGCAGAGAAAGAAGGAGCTCCTATCCTTAGCAACAGCATGAATGGAACTGGAGAGTCTTATGCTAAGTGAAATAAGCCTGGAAGTGAGGGACAAATACCATATGATCTCCCCTTTAAATGGAACATAGTCAGCAAAAGAAAAAAGCAAGCACAATAGAACCAGAGACATTGAAATGAACAACAATCGAACAATAGCCAGAGTAGAGGGGGGTGGGGACAGTGGGGGAAAGTTTCCAGGAAGGCAGGGAGGTGGGTTTGGCTGGGGTGCGGGGAGTGGTGGGGAGAAAATGCAGACAACTGTCATTGAACAAGACTAAAGTCATTTCAAAAGAAAACATTCTCCCTTTAGACACCAAAATCTAAAATCCTAACAGAAATGAGCTTTCAGTAAGACAATGTATCATACAAGATATTCAGTCCTGATGGATAATGTTCTCATCTTAAAGAATTGTTATCAAGAGGTACTTATTTCTTAAAAATGGTTTAGAGACTGTTTTCATTCCAAATCATATGAAACATTCCTGGCTCCTTAAATAATCTCACACGCTTCCCCATCTTGATTGCCCTTGCCAGAATGTGATTCAGGATTTTGATTTCCCTTACTGTGGCACCCAGGAGAGAATGCAGTATTCCGGAGGCATGTGGGCTGAAAAGTCGGCTTTTATGCCCAAGATCTCAATGTTTCCCAATGCTGACCTTGGCTAAAACCTTACTTTTCTTAAATATGAACTGCTCCAAATTCAAGTCTTCTCTTCTGCACTCAAAAAATGGAGTTGAAGGCTTTTGTTTGTGTCTTTGGTTTTTTGGAGTACCAGAGAAAAGGAGAACTAAAAGACCCATAGAAATTGCTGGCACAACGTCTTCAAGTGGTCAGGAGGGGTGAGGATTACACCATGAGACTTTCAATTTAGCTTATATATGCATGTGTTTGCATGTGTACTAGGATATACTCATCCCATCATTGAGTTCGGTGAAAAATTTAAAAGCCACTCATCTAGTCTAAGCAGGGACTAGTCATGTGCTATAAGGCAAAAGCATTTGCTTGGAATTTTGAGTCAGAGAATTCCTGGTTTTTAGTCTGGGCTCTGCCACTTTGGAATTGCATGGACACAGGATCCCATTCAACTTGACTGAAACTTAGCTCACTTCCTCATCTGCAAAAGGATGGTGACAAGAGTAGTTTCCTCAAAGAGGTTTTAATGAGAAACACACTAATACTCATGTCCAGTTTCTAAGCTCACACCATGTGCCAAGATTCATCAACCTGAACTTTACCTGCATTAATGACCAAAAGAACCCTTTCAGCTAGATATTGTTATCAACCATCAAACAAGGAAACTGAGGACATTTGATCCAGGCATCTGAGTTTATACATTTCACTACACTGGACTTAAGTGCACTATGACTGGACACACATTTGATGACAGACTGAGACCGCTTAGCAAAACTAGTATTAAGTATTGACACAAAGGAGCCTTTAAAATTCAATGCCACTCAAAGGGTGAGCCCTCCAACACATGAAGTGTTCAGGCTGGTATGTGGGTGGATGTCCCGCTTCCTTCACCAGCGAAGTTTTGCTATTTTGGGTCTATTACACGATGTGCTTTGTGATGAGGCTCACTGTCAACTTGGCAGAAGTATAGCCAACACCAAGCAGAGACTGCTGGTCTCTGGACCACACTCAGAGTAGCACTGAGTTAGGTGATAGTGCCGTAATCATCACAGTCATCGTAATCATGTTAGTATTCTCTACAACAAATATTCAGATCTCCTCTTCCACTGTCTGAAGGGCTTTTTCCCTACTCCAGCATAGGTAAACTTGTACATTTAGGCCTGTACATTTTCATCTTGTCGATTTCAGCACATTGTAAGTTTTTAGAATCTTTTGAGTGCCGTCCAAATGCACCAATTTTCATTGCTGGCTTTGCGTCCCCCACACACCTACTGACCATGTCTTTCCTGTTTTCATGGAAAATGCTGATGTAAGGCTCATCAGGACAGAGCCAAGGGCTGATGGGTGTTAACAATGACAAGAACTATGGTCTAGGGACCCTCAAAGACTGTGTGCTTCCACATTACTTTGTCTCAACTTCCCAAGAACAAACTGAGACCTGCACTTTCCAAAGGCTGTAGGAAATGGAATGAAAACACTGAAAGAGAAACGAATTGGAAGGCTCCATGGTGTGGTGCACAGGCATTACTACACCTTGAAGACAAAAGGCTGGAGGTATTTCCTGAAAAGCATCACTCTCTTCATCTGCACATCGAATCCCATGTTTTCATATGTCTCCAATGAAATCCAGACTGGCCCTTTCTTTCTCTTCACCACTATGATTCAAATAATTGTAACACCCCATCTATTTAATTAATGGCCCAGAAAATAAATTTTTAATGGCACCAAGAGAACACTTGTTGAATATTTTCTCCCAAGCAGAAATAAAAAATCTCTTTTGTTTTGGTCATCATTTGGGATTATCTTTAGGGAATCTTGAATCTAAGGGTGGGCATCAGTAGAGGGAATGTGCTTGCTAATTAGGCTGGCAAAGTAGCTTGCTCCTAATCTTAAAGTACTGATAATAGCATGATGCCCAGCCATTCTGGCCTGCTTTGCTCTCAGCTGGGTCCTAACTCTTCTAAATGTCTGGTGATG
Source organism: Phyllostomus discolor (assembly GCF_004126475.2). Taxonomy (NCBI): domain Eukaryota; kingdom Metazoa; phylum Chordata; class Mammalia; order Chiroptera; family Phyllostomidae; genus Phyllostomus; species Phyllostomus discolor. The sequence continues at coordinate 136,841,861 of NC_040905.2, forward strand.
CTGCATCCCCAACTGTAGAGATTGGCATTTCCTACGAGTATGTGAGACAGCTAGGACTAAGAGGACCTTTCAAAACATGAACAGGCACAAGTCTTCAATGTGTGTTTAAATAATCCTGACTTGATAAACTCCATTGGTCCCAGAAATACAAGGATGGCACAATATTTACAAATCAATAAACATAATACATCACATAAACAAAAAAAAGACACGAATCATGTGATTGTATCAATAGATGGTGAAAAAAAACCATTTCAGACAGAACAGCACCCTTTTGGTGCTGGCCTTTTGGTAGGATGTGCTGGCCTTTTGGTAGGATGTGCTCTCTGATCCATCCTTTTCTAATTTTGCCCCATTTCAAACCACTCTCTACATTACCTGAAGCCTGATTGATCTTTTGAAATGTAAATGTGATTCTGTCATTTATTTAAAACTTACAATGGTTTCTTAAGGCCTTTTGAACCAAGTTCAAAACCCTTAGTATGTTCCTTCAGGCTCTCCATGATCTGACTGGCTCATTTTTCCTGCCTTACCCCTCCTTCACCACTTTTGTCTGGTCACACTTTGAGATCCTCATTGGCTTCTTACCCTTTCCTTCCAGCTGAGAGCTGTGTCCCACAGTTCCCTGCCAGAATAGATGGGAGAGCTGACACTTCTTTCAAGCAGCTCCCATCTTTCCTCTGCCCTCCTCCTGCCTGCTCCCACAT
>NC_040905.2:136842667-136931518 GCF_004126475.2 Phyllostomus discolor
ATGGGACAGCTCACTTTTGACCACACTCAAGGAATGCAGTAATCAATAAGAATTAACAAAAACAGTAAAGTAAATGTATTTGCCAATAGAGAGAAAACTGTTTCTGAAAGTAATGAATGTGTTAGTAAATTTCTCGATCTAAAGCATCATAAGTAGGATGGGGGAGTGACGTGTTAAAGAAATATTAAGTATCCTCCTTGCTTATGCCGGGGCCATGACCCTTTAGTATAAAAATGAAATACAGGTGTACTGTCTCCCAGGGGGATTTAGCCCTCCTCCATGGAATTCTAAGCACCATTTTTTAACTCAGTACCTGTAAACACTGATTGTTTCCTTGGAGTAGAACTACCTATTCTCCTGGAGGGAACAGTTACTCAGTAGAGTCAAAAAAAGGCTCTTGGCGTACAACCACTTTTGTCTAAATCATATTTGAGCAGAGCACCACCCATCTTTCCCACTTTCCTTCAAACGCTGAACCTAGGAGCTACCAGGTCCTGAGAACAACAGGGCAATTAACTTTCTGCTTAAACTCATTGCAGCTTGTTGAAACAGCCAGGGGGCTGTCTTTCCAAGCAGAGAAAAAAATGGCACTTTTAAAACAAGCTATTTTTCAGCCGCCACTTGGAGCCTGGTTTGTACTACTCTCCTGCCACTTCCCTGGCTCTCCAATATGCTGGTATGGGTTGATCAGTGGCCACTTAAAGGAGAGTGACTTGAACAGACCTGCCCTTTAGTTAAACAACAATTAGAAGCAGGTCATATTGTACATTCTAACAGCCCTTGGAATATGCTTACTTTTGTTCTACTAAAGAAATCTGGCAATTGGGGCTTATTCCTGGTCCAGGAGAAACCAAAAATCACTCCAAACTATCCCGCCCCCCCCCCCCACAGCCAGGAGTTCCCAATCCAGCTTGCATTCCAAAGGACTGGCCACTTTTAGTTATTGACCTAAAGGATTGTTTCTTTACAATCCCTTTAGCAGAAAAGGATGGGGAGCTTTTTGCATTTTCCACTCCCAGTCATTAACAATTCCCAGCCTTTACAGGGGTTTCAATGGGAGAGTTTTGCCTCAGGGAATGCTTAACAGCCCAACTATCTGCCAACATTTCATTCATACAGCCATTCAGCCAGTAAGAGATCAGTTTCCTAATTCAATTATCTATCATTCTATGGATGACATCCTGATCACAACTCTTTCACAGGATATTTTAGCAAAAACTGCTTCCTTTCTTAAATATTCTGTAGCCTCTGCTGGGCTAGTAATTGCTCAGGAAAAAATCCAGCATTCAGAACCTTGCGAATGTTTAGGCTATATTCCTTTAATAGGGCAATTTGGCCTCAAGTCCTTCAAATTAATCCACCCAAAGATTTAACTCTTAATCACCTCCCACAACTTCTGGGAGCAATCAACTGGGTGCAACCCAGCCTTGGAATACCTACCCATCAATTAACTCATTTATTTAATGCCCTTAAAGGGGACCCGGATATTCACATTCCCTTCACTCAGTTGTTTGTTTGTTTGTTTGTTGTTGTTTACAACAATTGGCAGCTGAATCTTTAGAATTTCAGTGTGCTATAGCTGATTTTGTAGGAGGACTAGAAATTAATCTGTCCTGAGATATACTGCTTCAAAGCATTCCATTCCTTCAAATAAGGCTAGCAGGAAAGATCAGCCCAATGCTAGTAACTGGGGCCAGAACTGGGTTTCTTGACGGGTCTGGAAAAACCAGACCCGCTGCTGTTACCTGGCAAGAGGGCAAAAACTGGAGAAGTTATGTATCCTCAGGACATTCCTCTATTCAAAGGGCTGAGCTTTTCACTGTAATCATGACCCTGTGGCAATGGCCCCAGGAACCTTTGAAGATCCTCTGTGATTCAGGATATACTGTGTATACTATTCTGCATGCAGATCAGGCATTAATTAAGACTTCTATTGACCCCAATCTACTTAACCTACTTTTGCCCCTACAGTCCCTCCTTGACAAGTGAGAACACCCCCTCTTCATTACTCATATTCGATCCCATTCAGGCTTGCCTGGTTCCTTGGTGGATGGTAACAATAAGGCAGATGCCGTAGTCAGTGTCCTTACTGTGTTCCAGGAAGCGGCAGCTTCTCATCAGTTTTTTTCATGAAAATAGCCAGGCACTCCAAAAACAATGTAACATTCCTTGCTCCCAAGCTATGCAAATTATTAAAGAATGTCCTGATTGCCAAGCCTTTAGCAAGGCACCCCCATGCACTGGTATTAATCCTCAAGGACTAAGTTATCAATTGATTTGGCAAACAGATGTCACTCATAACGCTCCTTTTGGGAAAATCAAATACGTCCATATTTCAATTGATACTTACTTTGGTGTCCTACATGCATCTGCCTTAACAGGAGAATCTGCTAAAAATATACAAGCCCATTGGCTTGAGGCCTTTAGTCATTTAGGATGGCCTCAGGAAATTAAAACTGATACTGGCCCTGGATGCCTTGCCCATTCTACTCAGGTTTCTCTTCAGCATTGTAATATCCAACGTAAAACAGGAATACCTTACAATCCAACCAGTCAGGCAATTGTAGAACCGGCTCATTATGCTTTTAAAAATCTTAAAAAACAAAAAAGAGGGAGTCATGAGTCCTCTCCCCCAAAACTCGATTATGTTAGGCATGTGTACCTATAATTTTCTAAATTGTGATGAATCACTCTGTACTCTAATTGAGAAGCATTTTCAGACAAAAGAATCAAAAACGCCTTACCCTCAGATTTTATATAGAGAATCGCTGGGAGATGGCTCTTGGCAGGGCCCTCCAGACCTCTTAAAATGGGGAAGAGGGTATGCATGTGTTCCATCTCTACAGGTCCTGTCTGGCTACCAGCCAGAAGAGTAAAGCCTTATCATGAGTGGGACAGATGCCAAGCTAAGCCTTATAATGAACGGGACAGACATCAAGCTCTGCTACCTGGAGGCAAGAACTGATCAACTAGCAGGGTGGGAGGCCCAGCTGACACTGAACAAGCAGAAGGAAAACGTGTGTTGCTTACTGATTATAATAATGCACTGTGTACTTTGATGCATTTGCAAATCATTTCCCCAGGGTCATGTGAGAGACCAGCAAGTAGCAAGCTTTGAGCGATCTATAGTGGTCCTAACTAAGAGCAAGGGTGAAAGTATAGGAGACTGTTCTGTGTGGTGAGGGCCCAGCTCCCATTCAGAAAGGCCAGTGGAAAGCAAGGTGTAGTACACAGGACCTGCACTCATGGATAGGTTCTCCCATGGGGAATCAGGCCTGCATTTTACCTAGGCCACTTTGAGACTTGCTTTTTGCTAAAACTCCCTCACTCTGGGTTGAGGCAGCAAATGTTTACTGCATATCTTTAAAGTAACATCCTAAAATTTATGCTAAACCTTCCAAGGATGAGTGTAACCAGTTCCACCACATTTTCCTTTACATTTGGAAATATCCTTCTTTTTGATGTAATTAGCAACATCCTCTCCTTTGTTTTCTGTAAAAGGTAACCACCTAAAGCAAATCTGTGCTTAGTAAATGAGGACCATCCTCAAAGTAATGTGCCCAGAAAAGCAATAAAAGCTTATCAAGTCAAGGGTGGGGGTGCTCTTCTCTGGAGAGAGTGGCCAAGGCACTCCAAGGCACTCTTTCCTTGAGAGAGTGGCTGTGTTGTCCATTTACCTCCACAGGCTCAGCAATCCATGTGAATTTGTCTTGTCTAAGCCACAATGCTGCAGACACTGCTTTCCTGTGTCTGCATCCACACATACACAAAAGAATTTAACTGCCAACTCAAGCGTAATTTTAAAATTCACCTAATTTTAATTTATGAAATGTTAATTTTGAAAAGTTAGGTTGCTAATGGTGACTATAATGGGCAGAATATTTCAAGATCCTAGCAAATAAATGGGAAACGGTCTCCCTGGACTGCAGGATACCTATTCTCCACAATACCATATAGAAATAATTACAGGGCCATCAGTGGTCCCAATATAAACAGGAAGATCACAATCATACACTTTCCATACTCTCACCATTACCAGACCTCTTCCTGATGGGCAGAGACAGCCTCTTTCAGTAGCAATTTGATAGCAGACTGAACCATTTCCCTTGCTGTTGGCACACTTTTGGCCTGGGGTTCCTGGGAGAGACTCTTATAGGAGATTTCTGAAGCAGTTTTTCTTCCCTGATATAAAGAACGGTAGTGAAGATAAGGCTTGCCCCAAACTTATGCTGGGAGCTCTTGTCACCTTCTGATGTCTGGCAGCAATTGTGACCATGAGGGAAGAGTGATGAGGAAGCAGCCTACCTTAACATCATGGAGCAGCTGAATTGTATTCTAGGACCATCTACCTGTGGATCTGTTATTTTGTGATACAGACAAATGCGTAATATTTAAGCCACTTTTCATCAGTATTGTGTTACTTACAATGCTCAGCTTCCGTGCTGAATGAGATCTAAAACTTGTCATGGTGGGCAAGGTTGAAATATAATTTCATGATGTTATGGAAAAGATGACTCAGACGGCCTGGGAGTTTACGAAGTGGTTTATTCACGCATGCAGACCCAGAGGAGATAAGTTCCAAATTCTGGGCACTGAGTTTTAGACTGGGGCTGATTTATATTTTTGTTACAAAGGCAAAGAAATAGGGGGGAGGAATGCAGCTGCTGAAGGCGGGCATACAGGAGCAGAAAGGGTAGCATACACCCTTGAGATAACTGCTTATGTGGGACTGGCTGCTGTCCAGCTCCTATCTGGGAATAGCTACTGCACAGTATGTCCTGTCACAGTCCCCCCTTTTGATGCTATAACGTGTTTTTTATCCCTTTAGCATCACCATATACGGCTATACGTGTATGGTATACATATATATGTATGGCTCTATGGCTGAGGTGCTGGGGAGGGTTGCAACTGCTGATACTGGTGTTGGTACCGCTGGAGGGCTAACACTTTGGTGGCTGCCCTATGGGTCACCGTGGCCTCCAGGTGTTGGACCAGGGTCCGGAGGATGCAGGGTCCCATATGCCTGACACCTCAGGGTCTGGTATCCTATGGTCCTGGATACCACTGCAGTCCAGTATACCTTCCCTCCCCAAGTGCAGAGGGATTGCTGTGGCTGAACGCAACCTGATGGCATGTCAGTGGCGGAGCTGAAAGCTGACCCTGGGGGATAGTAAGAGACCACTCTAGTGCTGAGCATAATCCTACGCCTGGGGGTATTACACTTGCAGGCTGGGGCTGAGACAGGGGCCACATTTGACAGGCGAAGCATACAATAAACACAAATGCAGAGAGCAAACAGAGATAAATTATTCCTAGGGTGATCCCCTCCACGGGATTCCATTCCGCAGGGGCCACAGTCACTAGTCCAATTCCCTATGTGCCTGCGAAGGTGCCAATTAAAGTCAGGTACCCTGCAGAACAATGGTCCATTCCTTGGTGTCTTCTTTACTGGCTGGCATCCTCTGGAGCCTCAGCATGGATATTCTAGGTGCAGGCCTAGTCCTCGGGTCCTCAGGATCTGCTGATTTTTTGGCCTGGCAGTAGAGGATCCAAGTGGTGATTCCTGCAACCTAAGCAATGCTAGCGGCAGCAAGTCTGTACAGGGCAGTCCAGTTTCCTGGTAAAATTTAGCTAAGGTTTCTTTCAGAGTCCAGTTCATCCACTCTACCTTCCCAGAACTCTGGGGTTGATAGGCAGTGTGTAGTTTCCATGCAATGTTCAGAAACTTGGCTGTTTCTTGGACGATTTGTGAGACAAAGGCCGGCCCTTTGTCACTTGCAATGGTCACAGGCAATCCATACCTTAGGATGACCTCTCTCAGGAGGGCTCAGGTGACTTCCCGGCTTTTCTCCGTCTTGGTGGGGAAATCCTCAACCCATCCAGAGAAGGTACACACGATCACCAGGAGGTATTGAAACCCTCAGCTAGGCCTGACTTCAGTAAAGTCTATTTGCAGGTCTTCAAAGGGTTGTCTACCTCTGTGCGGTATCCTGGCCTCATCTCCGGGTGCCTGGCAGTGTTGTTCCGAGCACATGATATGCATTGTGCTGAGGCAGAAGCACAAAGTGCTGCCAGGTTGGGGAAATAGAAATACCTCTTCAGCAGATTTTCTAGGGAGGTCTTACCCATGTGGGTGAGGGCATGGCACTGCCTTACTAGATTGCTAGCTTGCCCTTGCGGTATATACATCCTCCCACCTGGCAGTCTCCACTATTCCGCAGTCATCCTCTACTGCATACCTGGTGACTCTCCTGCCCTCAACCATATAGCTGCTCCCATGCCATGTGTAGTAGGTGACATCAGGGTGGGCCAGGGGCTGGTCCTGGAGGTCTGGCCGGCTGGCGAAGACCTCTTCGGTTACTTTGAGACAGTCATGGTCCGGTTCTCCAAGTTCTGCTGGTAAGTAGGTGGCTGGATTGATTCGTTTCATGGTCTTAACATGCACCCTCAGGTTTCCTTAGGGAATGCCCTGGTACTCAGTCAGTCTAGGGTTTGACAGCCACTTATGCCCCTGCTTGCAAGGAGGCTGTTCACTGCGTGTGGTATGTGAAGACTGATTTCCTGGCCTAGAGTTAACTTGTCTGCCTCTTGCAAGAGGGTCACGGCATCAGCGACTGCCCTCAGACAAGGTGGCCAGCTGGTGGTGACATGGTCCAACTGCTTAGACAGGTACGCCACCAGGTGTTTTCATGGTCTGACAGGCTGGGTGAGGACCCAAGGGCTACCTTGTCTCTCTTGTGAGTATACGGATCCAAAGGCCACCTGGATCTGGCAGTCCAAGGGCAGGAACCTCACTGAGGCACCCCTTGATATCTTGGAAGGCTTTCTCTTCATTTTCTCCCCATTCTAGGGGCTTAATGTCTGGACCCTTCAAAGCCTGGTAGAGGGACCGAGTTCCACAGCAGCAGGGTGTAGGCTGGCTTTTTTCTCAGGAGAACGAGCATTTTTCTCAGAAATCAGATGAGGTTCTGGAGGGTGTTGGCCACTCTGCCATTTTCTGTCCATGCCCCTGATCACACTGTGAGTACTTCCGACAAGCCTGGTTGCTGAGCACTGCGCCGGGTGGTGAGGCCAGAACCCCAAGGGAGCTCGCAGGCCTCTGGGGCAGGTGAACCCGATGGAGCACTGTGAAGTGCCATGACAGAGGACGGCACAGACGGCTGTGGGGGCACTTCAGATACAAAGTGCGTGCCCTCTCCAACTCGACATGAAGAGTAGGAGTGTGTTCAGGATGTGCTTCTGGTGTTCTTTTCCTAATTCAGCCAGGTGCTTCAGCAGCCTGTGCATTCCCTCCCAGCACCGTTCCCAGGATGGGGCCTCCAGAAGGAGGTCGTCCATGTACTGCAGAATCGTCAGGTCTGGCTCTCCTCAGCAAGGAGCTTCAGATCTCCTGCTACGGCTTCCCCAAATAAGGTTGGGGAGTTCTTCAACCCCTGGGGAAGTCTAGTCCAGGTCAACTGAGCCTTGACCGCAGTGTGCGGATCTTTCCAATCAAAGGCAAAAATGGGCTGGCTGGAAGGTGCCACAGGAATGCAGAAAAAGGCATCCTTCAGATCAAGGCAGGTAAACCATGTTGCTGTTGGGGGAAGCTGGCTCAGGAGGTTGTATGGGTTCAGGATGACTGGGTGAAGGGTGACCGCTGCTTCTTTGACGGCCCACAGATCCTGGACTGGCCAGTACCCGCTCCTGTCCATCTGCCATCATGCGTCTGGGCAGGTATGGCCCCATGTCATAAGCCAATCTTTTCCAAGCTCCCATGCAGGCACTGTAACTCAGGGTAGATGTGACCTACCCCCCAGTCACATCTTGGGTAGGGGTGAGTCTCTTTCCATCTCTCTGGCCTAGAGCATGGCCACAGCTATTCAGCATACCTAAGTGGCCAGCCAAAGGCTATAGGTATGTCAAATGACTATGCCATGGATTAGCTGTAAAGCTGTTGCTGTACAAAACAGCCCTGTATGTTCTTGCTCCATGTGTCCCTTCCCCCAACTCACACCTTGGAAGGAATGAAGACATCTTAAAATATCCTGGACACCTTGAGTTCTGGACCCCATTTTAACTGCCCATTCGGGGTCCCCCCTCTTGGCTGCACCCTGTAACAATCTCTCATTTCAGATATATACCCACTTTAAATTCTTTTAAAGGACAATGGATGAAGGTCTCATCTTCTTATAACTACTTCTAGCTGGACATGGACATCATCCTACCTACCCATGGGTCAGGGGTGCCCTGAAGGGGGTGGGGGGTGCAGCATGGAGGGAGTCCTTCCTGGTCAGTTGGCTGTCACCAGAAAGTCGCAGGCTTGGTGTCCAAAGACTGGCATTACTGGACCGTTGGCATCCTAATCATATTCTGGAGATGACAGATTTGGAAAGAGTTGGAAGGCACAATGAAATCATAACCACTAAATGACAAGGGCAGAACTTAAGTAAAGAATGGCTTATCTGGAGGAAGGTGTACAAGGCATGCTACACCTATCCAAAACTCTTGTGGTCCATTATACTTCACTTGGGCTGAGGGGAATATATTAGGATTTCTCTCCTTTCAGATATCTGAACGCTTCCTGCCCAAGCCATCAAGGCAGAAAAGGGAAAATCAGTTCAAAAGTGAAGCCCACAGATCACCTGGACGTTTCACCAACCCAACCACTTAGTTCAGCCAAACTGTTGAGTTTTCAGAACTACTTGCATACATGAAAATGTGCACATGCACACACACCAGGCAAAAATTAGCTGCTAGAGATTTGGCATCATAGAAAAGTTCCATTTGCAGATGCATCTTTTTTTGAGCAGGAAACCTCTTTAGCACTGCATGTTCTTGGAAGGTGTTACAACAGTAGGCCCAAGCATAGAGAGCATCAGGCACCTCAGACAGTTCCCTGGAGAGCTCTGAGTTCTGGTGACAGTGTTGTGAGCACTGTTCCTCCATCAGGAGCAGCAGCCAGACCCATTCCACCCTGGCCATGTCACTGAAGTGATGCACTCATCACAGTCTCCATCCTCGTACCTCAACTGCCATTTGGACCTGTTGGCAGATTCCCTGCCCCAAAAGACAAGGAAGATGGCCTGCAGTATGAGGGACCAGACCTGGGGAAACCAAGTCTATGTGACAGTCGGCAGGAGGACCTGCTCCTCTGGAATAGGGACGTGGGCAAAGTTGCAAGTTACTTCTACAAATGTGTTAGGAGACTTGTCAATTTCTTTAAAAAATATGGTGAGTGTCATGATTAGGACAGCATCAGATTTACAGAACTATATGGAAAAAGTAACTTTGTTAGGATTTTTTTTCCTATACTTTTCCATAACTTATTCTTCTCACTACTTCTATTCAAGCCTTTGAAAAGTAATGTAATTTTTGCCCAGACAGATGTTACACATGTTTTAAAATGTAATCCTAGGTATCTTAATTTTGTATGTACTTTCAGGGGATTTAAAGAGATCAATTTGCTACTATAATTATATATTTAGATCCATTAAACATAGAACTTATTTTATTATATGTTATATAAATATATAGCATTCTATATAACTTATACACACAAATACCCTGGGATATAATTGGATATATAAATATTTATTTATATTCACTGATATTTACATATTTATATGCAGAACCACATTATATATTTACATGTTAATAAATATAAAGGTATAAATTTATATGCATTTATAAATGTAAGCTGATATATACATATATATTTATATTTATAGATAAATACATTTATATCATTGTATACTTTCATTGAATATATAATATAAAAATATATGTATTCTATACTATATATATAAGTACATATATATGTCTAACCTGTCTATATGTTGTTGTTTAAATTAGGATTCTTGTAAAGTACACATGGCTGGGTCTATGACAGTTTCTTTAAACTGTCTTGATTAGTCACATTTCAACTCTTTTGTATTGATGATAGATTAAATTTACCAGTTAAAATCTTGCTGTTTTCTAATGTACCAATTATTTTTTATTTCTTTCCTTTTTAAATGACTTCTCAGTCTTAATTTGAGCACATTTTTCTTCTTCCATTTTATCTTTTTTCCTTTAAAATCTTATACATCTACATTTAATTTAGTTCTCAACTTAGGGTTTATAATAAATAATGGTGTATTCTCAATTGCTGGTTAGTAGCCTTTGTTTTATTGTTGTGCCGTATATTCCTTTTATGTAAGCTTTATGTAGTTACAGAATACTCTGCTATGATTACTTAAAAGTTAAATTACGTTTTACAACAATTAAAATAAAAATAAATTTTCTTCAAACTCACTTTTTCCATTTCTAATATTTCATTTCTCTATGAAGATGGGTGTTTCTGACTTTCTTTATCTACAGTAAGCTGAAATATATCTTTTTAATGGTTCCTTCCAGATTTTTCTCTTCTGCATGAATTAAATAATTAATCTATTTATTTATTTATTCATTTTAGAGAGAGGGAGAGGGACAGAGGAAGGAGATAATCATCAATTGTTTGCATCTTACTCGTCCCCACTGGGCAACTGATCCACCACCCAGGCATTTGTCCTGACAGGGAATCGAACCAGTTATCCTTCAGTTTGAAGGACAATACACAACCCAATGAATCACACTAGTCAGAGCTATTTGTTATTCAAGAGTGTTCATTCTTCCTGTATGGATTCTTCTCATCTCTCTCTCATGGTGGCTCCTCATGTAATTTGGATGGTGAATGCATGTAGTGTTTTGATTATGTCAGTTTGAGTTGGCAGGCCTGCCCTTTCTATGGAGTGTCTCTGGTTCATGGTTGTGGAAGTGTTACTAAAGAACAGCTTTATATTTGCTTCTGTCAGGGTCTCTACTATTCTGGATCAATCTTCCTGTTTAATTTCGAGGCTGAGGTTCCTCCTCTCTGTAGGTACTATAAATTCACCCCTGCACATCCTATAGACTGAGGTGGGCATTGTTTCAGGGAACTTTCCTTTTAATGCAAGGCACCTATAGACAGAAAGCTTTCTTGCCGCTTCCTAGGACAAGCACACAACATTCTCGTGTATGCTCTTTAGCTCTTGAACACATTTGCACATTAGCAGGTGGCTTAGTCCCAGCTGACTCCTCTCCTTTCTTCTCTGCCTCTGGATCTGAATATCCCAGTTTGGGGACAAAATCTGAAAACCTGTGGAGTCCCATAGCAAGAGCTTCTGTTCCATGTTTGGAGTGTTCTCCTCACTTCTGAAGTCAAAGGAATTCCATTACCCATTGTTAACAACATATGATTTTATATCATACAACTCTAGTATTTTGCTTCTCGTGGGTTCCTCCACCCATCACACTTAATTCCTTTTTTAGTCAGCTTGATTGGCCATATTGCTTAAAAGAGATGAAATGCAACTCCCATGTGACAAGAATTTTGGTGGTAGCCAAAATTCAGACTCTCCTTCCCATTTCTTTAAGAAACAGCCAGTTCCCTCAAAGTCCATTTGATCCATTACCTTCTTTAGTTACTTGAATTAATGATAAAGAATTCAGTGAGGTCTTCTGTCCAAGTTGGAGGTGTAGGTAGATCCACTTTGTCTTCTGGCACAACCGAAAGAAGGACAACAACACATTTAAAAACAAAGGATAACCAGACCTGCCAGGAAACCAAAATGTATAGAGGTCCCACAACCAAGGAATGAAAGAAGAAACATTCATCCAAATCATCAGCAGGGGTGGAGGTGGGTAGAGGGGACTGAGAGAACTTGCAGCAAAGTGGCGGTTGGAGGACCATGGCAGTCAATGGTCCTACTGGCAGACTGAGTGAGGTGGTGGAGTGCACAGTGGGCAGACTCATATTTGTGTGCAGCTAAATTGGGAAGAACAACTGGGAAGTGACACAGACTATGTAACCCATGGTTTCGATGTGGGGTAATAAAGCCTCAAAGCCTCTGACTGAAGAAACCTGTAACAGTTGCCTCATTGGGAGAAACTCTCAGCCTCACACAAAAGTTCCTTGGAGAGACCCAGAAGGTACTATAATGTACACAATACCAGCCACCAGGGAAAAAGATCCTCAAGGGCCCAATATGCTTGTTTGTAGCAGAGGAAGTGACTGAAAGCCAGCTGAGAGCTGGGCAAGTCCTATTCTCCTCCCTCAGGCCTATCCCCCAAATACACCACCAACATGTAATCAGTTGAGTTGCCCCATGCTGGTGAATACCTAAGGCTCCACACCTTACTTCATCACAGGCACACTGAGAAAACATTTTGGCTGGAATGAGAGAAAAGAGCAAAGCTTTAGAAAAAAATGTATACTAATGAAGAGATAGCCAAGCTATCAGATGAAGATTTCATAACACCAGTAATCAGGATGCTCACAGAAATGGTTGAGTGTGTTCACAAAATAGAGGAAAAAGTAAAGGCTATGAAAAGTGAAATAAAGCAAGGTGTTCAGGGAACCCACAGTGATGTGAAGGAAACCTGGACTCAAAGGAATGATTTGCAGCAGAAAGAGGAAATCAACCTTCAACTAGAGCAGAATGAAGAAACAAGAATTTTTAAAAACGAGGAGAGGCTTAGGAGTCCCCAGGACAACTTTCAGTGTTCCAACATCAGAATAATGTTGGTGCCAGAATGAGAGGAGGAAGAGCAAGAAATTGAAAACTTGTTTGACAGCATAATGAAGGTGATCTTCCCTATTGTGACAAAGGAAATAGATTTCTGGGAAGTCAAGGAAGCTCAGAGACTCCCAAAACAGCTGGACCCAAGGAAGCACACACCCAAGGCACATCATAATTACATTACCCAAGATGAAAGGCAAGGAGAGAATCTTAAAAGCAGCAAGAGAAAAAGGAGACAGTTACCTCCAAAGGAGTTGCCATGAAACTATCAGCTGATTTGTCCGAGGAAACCTTGCAGGTAAGAATGGACGAGGAAGTATTCCAAGTCATGAAAAGCAAGGACCTACCTCCAAGACTACTCTATCCAGCAAAGCTACCATGTAGCAGGGAAGGGCAAATAAAGTGCAGAAGGGCAGATAATGTGCTTCCCAGATAAGTTCAAATTCAAGGAGTTCATCATTGCCAAGTGCTTATTATGTGAAATGTTAAAGGGACTTGTCTAAGTTAAAGAAGAAGATCAAAAATACCAACAGTGAAATGACAAAAAACTTACAAGTCACAACAACTGAACCTAAAAAAAGGAAAAAAAAAAGGAACTAAGGAAATAACTAGAACAGGAACACACTCAAAGAAATAGAGATCAAATTGAGGCTTATCACTCATGAGGGAGAGGGTGAGAATGGGGGAAAAGTACAAGAAATGAGAAGCATAAATGGAAGGCACCAAATAGACAGATATAGTTTGAGAAAATTAAGGGAATTGAGAACCCAAAGAATTTACATGTGTGATGCACAGACATGAATGAAGGTGGGGGAATGATGCTGGGAGGAGGGGTACAAAGTAGAAGGAAATAAAGGGGAGAGAAAAATAGGACAACTGTAATAGCATAATCAATGAAATCCATTTCAAAAAAAGAAGTTAGCAATATTTTATTTCTCTTGTTGACCACTTGAATGATTTGTGAGTAGAAATGGCTGCACCTACTTTGACTTGTCCACCTTTGTGACCCCTGAAAGTAGTGTCAGCCAGTAATAAGTTTGGAGAAAAGAGTGACGGTCAGCTGGAAAGGCTTTACATGAAGGCTCTATGTTTCATTGGCCAGGTTTCTCTCATCTATAAAACCAAGATGTTCTATTAAATTAGCTCTAAGGTTGTTTCCATGTTAAAAAATAACTATAAACACAAATCAAAATTCCAGAGGTATTATGGGGTTGAGATACTACAATTTTGAAGTTGATAAACTAAACAGATTGTAAAGAGGATTGTTCGACACCATATCTCTGCTCAGGTCTGGTCAGAAAGTAAGAAAACTGGCCAGATCCCATATCTGCCTAATTTTTTTTTTCTTCATACAGCCCATGGCAAGAATTTAGGAATATATATATAATTGTTTATTTATATAACAGCCACCCACCTAGACAGTGAACTTCGGAAGAGGATTCAGCTTTCACTATTTTCTTGATTCTCAGAACTCACCACGGATACAGGCTTTTTGTCCAAATAAATAATGATATTCTTTTTCTCATGTTTGCCCTTTCAGATGGTGAGTTTTGAGTTTGGTTTGGGAAACAAAGTCATATTCCTGATAATGGCACCCCAGGTAATTACTGTTCCTCATATCCCATACCAGAACTCTCAGCCTTTTCATACCATCCTCAACTCCAACAGGCCATACGTACACACAGCAAGGAAGAAGCTAACCAGTTTCCTCCATGAAGAAATAAAAAATATGTATTTTTATTTTTTTGTTTCTTTTTGTTGTTTCAAATTAACTAATCATGACACTTCAATTACAGTTGTCCCCACTTTCCACCATTGCTCTCCCCTGCCCTGCCCACCACCCACATCCCTCCTCCCACATCCAGTCCTCCCCACACTTGTCTTTGTCCATGGGTCTTTTATACATGTTTCTTGACTACACTCTTCTTCTCCTTTCACATGTTATTCCTCTCCCCACTCCCCTCCCAGTACTGTCACTTTGTTCTTCATTTCCGTGTCTCCCATTGTATTTTGCTCACTTGTTTGTTTTGTTGATGAGATTCCATTTATAGGTGACATCATATGGTATTTGTCTTTCACTGCCTAGGTTATTTCACTTATCATAATGCTCTCCAGATTCATCACAGCTGTTGCAAAGGGTAAGAGTTCCTTCATTTTTTCTGCTGCATAGAATACCATTGTGAAAGTGTACACCATTTTTTGATGCACTCATTTACTGATGGTCACTTAGGCTCTCTCCAGCACTTGGTTATTGTAAATTGTGCTCCTATAAACACTGATGACACCATCTTCGGATTGGTGTTTCCCGGTTCTTAGGGTATAATCCCAGCTGTGTAATTGCCATGTCAAAAGGCTGTTACAGTTTTAGTTTGTTCAGGATATTTATTCTGTTTTCCCGAGGGTCTTCACCAGTCTGCATTTTCATTAACAGGTTACTAGGGTTTGTTTTGCTGCACATCATTGCTAGCACTTGTTGATTGTGGGTTTGTTTATGATAGCCATTCTGACCAGTGTGAAGTGGTATCTCATTATTATTTCACTCTGAATTTCTGTGATGGCTATTGATGCTGAGCATCTTTTCCTAGGCCTCTGGGCCCTCTGTATGTTCTCTTTGGAGAAGGTGCTCTTCAGGCTTTTGGGCCATTTTTAAACTGGATTTTTTCTTCTTGATGTGGGGTCGTGTGAGTTCTTTACATATTTTGAGATCAAACTCTTGTCCGAAGTTTCACTGCCAATTTGTTTTACCATATGATTTGCCCCCTTTTCATTTTGCTGATGTTTCCTTTAGGTGTGCAGAAGCTTTTTAATTTGATGCAGTCCCACTTGTTTATTTTTTTTTCCTTTATATCCCTTGCCCTGGGTATGTTTCAGTGAAAATATTACTTGTGGTGAGATACCTGAAAGATTTCTGTCTATGTTCTCCTCTAGATCTTTTATGCTGTTATGACTTATATTTAAGTCCTTTCTCTGTCTTGAACTTATTTTCATACATGGTGTAAGTCCATGGTCTAGTTTGATTTCTTTGTATGAACCTGTCCAGATCTTGCAACACCATTTCTTGAAGAGGTTATTGGTATTCCAGTTTGTGCTCCTGCTCCCTTAAACTAATATTGGTTGAACATAAAGCCATAGAGACATGGCTTTATGTCTGGTTTCCCTATTGTCTTCCATTGATCTATGTGTCTGTTTTTATGCCAGTACCAGACTCGTTTCACCTCAGTGGCTTTGTAGTACATTTTGACCCAAAGTATTATGTCCCTTCCTACTTTGTTCTTCTTTCTCAAAAATGCTGAGGCCATTTGAAGTCCTTAATGGTTCCATATAAATTTTTGAAATATTTGTTTTCTATCTGTGAAATGTGTCATTGGTATTTTAATAGAGATTATGTTAAATCTCTTAATTGCTTTGGATAGTATGGATATTTTAATGATGTTAATTCTTCTAATGCACAAACACGATATGTTCTTCCATTGATTTGTAACTTCTTTAATGTCTTTCTTCAGTGTTGTGTAGATTTCTGGGTACAGATTTCTACCTTCTGAGTTAGGTTTATTCCGAGGTTCTTTGATTTCCTTGTTGCTATAGTAAATGGGATTTTTTCCTGTTTTCTGTTTCTGATAGTTCATTGTTGGTATAAAAAGTGCCTTGGATATCTGACTATCATCTTCATATCCTGTGGTTTTGCAAAATTCACTTATTAGGTTGAGTAGATTTTTGGTGGAGTCTGTGATAGAATTTTCTATGTAAACTATCATGTCATCTGCAAATAATGAGTTTTCCTTCCTCCTTTCCAATTCCAATGCCTTTTATTTCTTTCTCTTGCTTGATTGGTGTAGCTAGAACTTTCAATACTAGTTGAATAGAAGTGCTGAAAATGGACACCCTTGCTTTGTACCCAAATTAGTAGGAAAGGTTTTCATTTTTCCCACTGAGTGTGATATTGGCTGTAGGTTTTCCATATATGGCCTTTATTATGATGAGGTATGGTTCCTCTACCTCCACTGAGTGATTTTTACCATTAATGTGTGCTGTCCTATATGAAATGCCTTTTCTCCATCTATTGTCACAACCACGTGGTTTTTATCTTTCCTTTTGTTTATGTGATAAATTATGTGTCTTGATTTCCAAATATTGTACCATCCTTGCATTTCTGGGACCAAACAAGTTCATCAAGTCCAAATTATTTAAACATACTTTGAAGACGTGTGCCACTTCAAGATTTTGAAAGGTCCTCTTGGTCCGAGCTCTCTTGCATTGTATTAGGAAATACAAATCTGAGCAGCTGGGAAGGCAGCATCAACTAATATTTGAAGGAGGTAGGACCCAGCTGAGGACAAAGCAGGCCAGAGTGGCCAGGCATCATGCTAACTTTACTTCTTTAAGATGAACAGAAAGCCACTAGCTCATGTAATGTAGCATTCCCTCCCAATTTACTGAGGCCCACCATTAAATCCAGATTTTTCTAAAAGGAATTCCAAAGCATGAGCAAAAGAAAAGAGAATTTTCAGGTATGGATGGAAGAAAGTATTTAAAACGTGTTCTCTTTGTAGCATTAAAATTTTGTTTTTGTGCCACTAGTCGTATAGATAGGGGGTTACCATTATTTGATTCATAATGATGAATAGAAAGTAAGGACCAGTTTGTCTTCCATTTGAAACATATAGAAAAATGGAATTAATTGCATAGATGAAGAGAGTGATGCTTTTCAGGAAATGCCTCTGGTGTTTTTTCATTGTGGTGCAATAATGCCTGTGCAGCATACATACCGTGGAGCCTTCCAAAGAGTTTCTTTTCCAGTGTTTTCATTCCAATTCCTTCACCCTTTGCAAGGAGCATGTCTGAATTTGTGCTTGGAAAGTTGATACAGAGTTATGTGGAGGCACACTGCACCATTGTTCTTGTCATTGTTATATTGAATGCCCATGAGCTCTTGGCTCTATCCTAACTAGCCTTGTATTAACATTTTCCATGAAGACACAAAAGACATGCTCATTAGTGGCAGGATGGGCATGGTAGGACAAGTGGGAATCTAGTTACAATTAGCATTTTGGACTACAAATATGGCCACCATTTGGACTACAAGTAATACGGCAACTGAACTCTGACCCAGAAGAGACATCAGACCAGGAGCCACCAATGCTAAGTTGCTTCTTTGTTCACCAAGACCCAATCCTTGGCTCCTGGGCGAAGTCCAGCCATATAAAACTCCCAGCCTTTCCCTTCCCCTGCGTGGTCTTTTCTTAGCCCCTTCTCCAGGCGGGGAAAACGTTGCCCGGGAGCACAAACTTCCAAAATAAAGCTCATCTGCCTGTTTCCATGGCTAATTGGCTGTTTATTTCCTCAGCGGGGTCTAAGAAAACCTTACATTTGGTGCGGAAACCCGGGAGGAGTCATTGTCTCCTGGAGACTGCTCCTCTCCCGGCTCCCCGAGGAAGCTTTATGGCTACCCCACCAGTCTGAGCACCGAATCAGGGTAAGTGCCGCAGTCCCTCAACTCCCTGGTCCCGGGATTTCCCTCCGGGTTCTCCTGTCCCCCGGAGGCACTGGCCTCCTTCTGAAAATCGTGGCGCCACATCAGGGAACTCTCCGGGAACACTGGTTCCCTTCTGGGGTTCAAAACCTTGAGGGAGACGTCCCCAGGTTCTTGAACTCATCTGCCCCATTAGGTTGGTGGTTTGAGTTGTGGGACGCCAATTCTCAGCCATTAATCTCCGTCCTTGGGACCAGGAATGGGAGGGCAGGGGTCCAGACCAGACTCTAAGTCACCTCTAGGGTGTCTGGCCTTAAACAGAAATGACTGATTTTTCTGTCCGATACAGCCTGGCCGTTATATCTGTTCAGTAATGGCAAAACCTGACCCCCCCTGAAGGCACTTTCAATTTTGTTACCCTTACTGACCTAAATAGTTTTTGCAAATGGACTGGGAAAATAGTCTAATGTCCCCACATTCAGAGCTTCAGAACTTTGTGCTCCCGCCCAGGCTTGTGCACCCATTGTTCCACGGGACAAGTCCATCTGCATTCTCTCTCTCCTAAAGACTCCGGAGCTCTCTACCTTCTTTTTCTGCCTCTCCTGAAAATCTTGTTTCCCTCCTCATTCTCCCCCTCCCTCTGAGGACCTTTCTCCCTGCTCCTTTCCTCCCTCCCTACCAGCCCCCCGCCAGCCAGCGGCCTTCCTCCGGCAGAGGCCTATGCCGGAGAAAAATACCAAGGCTGTGCCAGAAAACTTAACCCTTTGTCTCCAGATGTTTGGAACACAGTGAGTAGGATCACCTTCGGAATTAAGGAAATGCTGTGCTGTGAGGGTGGGAAATTTCAAAGTGCTAAGCCTATGCTCAGAAGTAAAAGCAATGAGATCTGAAATGAGTGCTCCGGTTCTTCCCGGGCTCCGAAGAAAAGAGGCAGCCCCCCCCCACCCCTTCCCCCAGCCCAAATCTTTAAGTGTCCCTGCGTAAGTGGGGGCCTTGCTGGGGTGTCTGAGGTCAATCCCTCAAACGTGCAGGGGCCTCAGGGAATTCCAATCACGGCAATTAAACTCTGGCTGGTCCGGGAAAGTGCACTTAAAGGCTGGTCACCCAGCACTCCAAGCCCCCCTGGCTGTATTAGACAGTTAGGGGAGAAACTGAAACATGTAAAAAGTTAGGGATAACCAAAGGAATAACGGCTTTTAAAAGCCCTGCACATAAGCAACACAATCTAATCTACTGCTTGGATTCCTTAGCCTTTTCTGCCTCCAAACCTCACCAAAAAAAGTTAGTTTCGTTCATTAGCTTGTTGTAAGCTTGCAGCAGCTCTTTCTCCCCAGGTAACTTCTAACAATTCAATTTGCATCTGAATACCCCTTGCAAAAACTGAGGGGGTAAACAGTGTTATGTCTGCTGGGCAAATGTCTTGCTTTCTTTCTCTCTCTCTCTCCTCTCAAAAAATCTCCACACCCCAAGGGCACTGGTCAAGCATTTAAAAGCCACAAGGACACTCGAAGCAACAAAGACAAAAAAACAAAACAAAACACTAGGTTTCCCGCCAACTGCAAGCAAATGTCCCCGCAGCTGAAGGCACACTGTAAAAGCATACATGGTCTCATCCCTGTGGTACATTCCCCACTTAGGTGTAGTCTTTCAAAAAACAGCAAGATTTTAGCCTGTAGTAGAAGTTTGGCCTTTTCCAGGCTCTATTCTCCTAACTGGGTATTTTTCGAATTTGCCTCAAGTGTTTTCTCCTTTCTCTGACTCCATTTGTATCTCTGGCTACTCTCATGCCTGTCTGCTTTACCAAGTAATTGCTGTGTTTATTTTCTAGCCAGACAGCCATCTAATCTGTAAAACCATGCCTTTGATCCTTATTGCGTGCACAGCAGGAGGTGATAATATTCCTTATCTGCCTAACCCAAGCCTTGCATTCAATTTCAGCTTTATATTGGGCTTGGCCCTACTGTTACATGGTGCAGCCAAGAGGGGGGCCCAAATAGGCATTTGAAATGCGGTCCAGGACTTAAGGTGTCCAGGAGATTTTGGGATGTCTCCATCCCCCACCCCAGGGTGTGGGTTGGGGGAAGGGACAAATGGAGCAGGGCCATTGAGAGCTGTTTTGCATAGCAACAGCCTCGCAGCTAAGCTCTGGCGTGGTCATTTAACATATCTATAGCCTTTGACTGGTTGCATAGATATGTTAAGTAGCTGTGATCAGCTCTAAGCCAGGGGAATGGAAGTAACTTCCCCACCCAGATGTAACTGCGGCGGGGGCCGGGGGGGGGGGGGGGGGGCGGGTCCCCTGAGTTACAGCGCTTTCATGGGAGCTCAGAGAGGATTGGTTCCAGGACATGGGGTCACACCTGCCCAGACTCATGATGGCAGCCCAGTAAAGCTGGAAGGACACGAGTTCTGGCATGTGAAGCCAAGTGTGGGAGGAGTCGGAAATGGGGCTGCAGAGGAAGATTGGCCACGGGGATTTAAAACCCAGACTTGGCGGCCATTGAGAGGAGGAGAACTATGCTGCTTTAGGAAGGAGAGCCATGTGCAGCCATTGGGAGAGAACCATGCTGCTTTAGAGGAAGAGAGCCATGTGCAGCCCTGAGAGAGGACCATGCTGCTTTAGGAGGAGGAGAAGCACACGGACTTGACAGAGTGTAGACTCCTGCAGCCCTGAGAAGAGAACCACGTGGCAGCCCTGAAGAGAGAACCATGCGGCCTGGAAGAGTGGGGCCCCCACAGCTTTAGAAGGGGGAACCACCACCTGGTTTTAGCAGAGATCCCGGCGACTCAGCCGAGGGTCCCGGGAACCCAGGGAGGTCTCCCAGTCGAGAGGGAGTACTAACTGGGAAGTACCAGAGGACTGCCTAAGCCATGGACTTCTGTTTCCTTTCCTGAGATACGGTACTCTGGACTGGGCAAAGGGGGAAGGAAGGAGCTGTTTTGCATAGCAACAGCCTTGCAGCTAAGCTCTGTTTGTGGGTGTTTTAAGGGACTTTGGGATTTTGGTGAAGACATTAGGTCACTACTTTAAGTTAGTATAGCATTAAATAAACATTTCCTTTCCTTTTCACGAATCTCTGGCATTGAGAGATGTCTTTCCTCTGGCGGCGGACATAACGGACCTGGGGCCTTCTTTCAATAATAGTATATCATCCCAGGCCCCCCTTGTTGTGTTCTGTAACACTACTATGCCCACATTGCCTAAAAACAAGGGTACAAAAAAAATACAATCTCATTCCATCCTTAACTGTAAAACTCAGAAAGAAAACTGAGGAATTAAGTCTTTGGAGCATTGTAAACTTCTAAACCTAAAAGCTACTGGAGGTCCTCAAAACAATAAAGTAATTAACTGGCCACTCAGAACAGCAGGGTACCTGCCTCTCCAGTGCTGTGGAAAAGGTAACATTTTAAACTAAGGCGTTTTTTTTTTTCCAGCTGTGCCTAAGTCCTAAGCCTCATATCTCTGCGTTGTTTTTTTTTTTTTCCAGCCTCTATCCTGAGCAGAGCAGGGGGCAGGGCACCACAGCACCCAGAGTTTTTCCCCGCTCTTCGTAATGCTGGCAAACAGCAGCTTATGGTAGTTTTTTTTTTTCCTCCTTTAAATAGGGCCGTACTCAGTTACACATGCCTTTTTCAATAGCTAATCAGCAGCAGTACAAGGAAAGGCTATAAAACTTTTCTAAAAATCCCTGGTAACTCATCAGTAACTTCCATATTTTAACCCTTGCCTTTAATATGGCCTGCAAAATCCTTTACCTAGTTCTAACTAATTTCAAAACAAAACCCTGCACTCTTCTGCAACAGACTGCTAAAGGGCTTTGAGAAAAACCCTAATATAAACCCATTGTCTCCAGACAGACAGGTGTTAATACGTCAATACCTTATAACTCAGTCAGCCCCAGGCATTCAAAAAAAAATAAAAAAGGCAGAAGACAGTCCTCAAACCCCCATCCAAGATCTGGTAAACATGGCATTTAAAGTTTTTTACTGGGACAGAAATGCTAAGGCTGCTTGCCGAGCACGCCTGCAACGGTAGGTAACCCTGCAGACCCAGGCTATAGTAGCAGCCCTGAGGCCAGCCGAAAACCCAGGACAGCAGCCCAGGGGCCAAGTCAAAGTCCGGGCCACTGAAAAAAACACTGCCAGGAGCCTGTTTCAAATGTCAACCACCCACCAAACTGCTTCAACTGCTGGCAGCTCGGCCATTAAAGAGATGCCTGTCCCCTTAAAGGCTCGTTCTGGCACCTCTACGCAGGGAACCAGCCAGCCAAGGTGAGGACTCCTCTCGGGCCTTAAAGCTCCTTGGCTTCATGGGCAACTAACGTGGGCCAGACTCAAAGACACTCATTACCCTTGTCAAGCCCAGGGTAATGCGGCAAATAGTAAGTCTATCTCATTCCTAGTGGACATGGGAGCTACCTGTTCAGCCTTGCCATCACATTCTGGTCCCCTTACACCTTCGGGTCTGTGGAAATGAAGGGGTGATCGACATCGACCCCTGCCCACTTGGCTTTGTCAAAGCCTGAGTCTTTGTTCTTGGTTGTGAGAAATCCAAGTCTCCTGGCTGCCTTTGTCTCCTCTGCCTGACTTAGGCCTGCAGAAATAACAGGGGTGGTGCAGTCCAGACCAGAGTCAGTGGACCCCCGGGGTAATCAGCTCTGGGACATAGAATATGCAAGATCCTGTGAGATCTGCTTGCTGGAGGATGCTATTGAATTAGAATATGAAGGCACAGGTAGGAAACAAACTAGCCTTTTTGGTCCTGTAGTCTTTTTAAGTGATAAAACCCCAAACTCTGCCCAGAATCCCAGCAGGAGTTCTGTCGGTCCCTTTGAAAACTATGTATTCCTTTTGAACTTCCCTGCCAGACTGTAATCCACAAACGGTATTTGTATTCTCAATAAAAGCCTACTCAGGTGGGGACTTGGGGTGTTCTCCACTAGAGAGGGTGGCCATGGCTCTCTTCACTAGAGAGAGTGGCTGTTTTGTCCCTATTTCCACACAGGACCTGGTTGTCTCTGTGTATGTTTTTCTCATGTTTCAACAAGCATCTGCAGCAGGGATGGGTACTGCTGGCCAGTATCCACCACAGCAGAAAAAAGCAAACAGAATGTGCCTTTTCTCTAAGCATTACAACCAACATGAGACTACAAGTCATGAGAAAGAGGAACAAAACAAGACTTGATTTTAAAATGGGCAAGAAGATGGTGGTGAAATAGGTGGGATAGGATTCCACTTCCCCCTGTACACAGGAGAAACAGCTAGCCAATCTTCTGAGGAACAGAGTGAACAGCCGATGTATCCCAGCGTATATGAAGATTGGACACCAATAATTGTAGAGGACATTGAAAAATTAGCTGGTAAGGAGAATGCTTTAGGACAATAAGGTCCCTGAGACCAGGTGGGGACCATGGCAGCTGCAGCCCCAGGCCTTGTGCCCACAGGGCCTGCTGCAGGATTCTAGGGAGAGAGCAAGGTCAACAACTCCCTCCCCTACCAAACAAGGTTTGAGCAATACCAGGAGGGACCTGGATACTTGAAGATGAAGTGGGGAAATGAGCATAATGTGGTAAATATACAGGGGAGGTGTGCACCCACTGAGGTGTGGACACAGGTTGGCAAGAATTGAGCAGTGACAAATCCTGACATGGTCAGTCCCTGGTCTGGTTGGAGAGTGGGGCTGTATGAGAGGCCAAGCACTTGTTTGGAGCAGCAGGCTTGAAGAGGAATTTTTTCAAAAAAGAAACAGAGAAAAAAGAGGCACTAAGCAGCTGTTTGGGGAATTCTCCACAGCAGCTGCCCCTGTCTCCAGAGCCTCTACCCTGCCTGGCCAAATGCTCACACTCCAAGCCCTGGGGACAGTGCACACCTGATTCCATGGCCCTGTGGGTTCCCGACTTGCCCCAGCAGCAGAAGTCAAGTGCTCAGGCCAGAGGGTCCTCCCACAGGGCCCCTGCTCCCAGGGCCCTGCAGGACCAACTGGCTATTTAAGAGGAAGGCAAAGACACCCTCCCAGAGGAGAGCTGCAGAGCTCAGGGAGTCACCAATCCCCAGGAAAGCAACTCACTGTGTGGGAGCTGAACTACCCAGAAGGGGCACTGACAGTCCCTAGCATCTAGAACAGCAAAGAGTGAGAAGGTGGTGTATGAGTTGCTCCAAACTGGTGCCACTCAAGGGCAGCACAACAGGTGGACTGAAGGTGTAGGTTGGACTCTGAAGGGCACTGGGGACTGAGGACCTGGTCTGAAGGCTAGGGAACAGTGAAGGTTTTGAAGAGTGTGACTCAGGAAAGGGTAAAAGTGAAACCAATCTCCCCTCAGCCTTCTGCAACCAGGAAGACCAGCAGAACTGACTTGGCCAGTTTAAAGCCACCGGAAGGCTTTTTTTTTTTTTAATTTCTTCTTCCTTCCTTCCTTTCCTTTCTTATTACTTCTTCTTTACTTTTTTAAAAAAAATTCCTACAAGTGAGACAATAAAAGCTGGAACTGAGAAAAGACCAGAGTTAGACCCAAAGAGTGGTCATCCCAACAACAGAGACAATGAGACAAATTTCACTTTGCTATTCCAGAGAACATACAAATATTGTATATTTGTATTATTATTATGTATTCATTATTCTGATATCTTTGAATTTATTAGTATTTTTGGTATTTCTCTTGTTTCTGTTTAGTCTTCTTTGCTTGGCTGGTTAAATTGCATTGTTTGACTGGATTCCCTTGTTCTCTCTTCCATACTGTATTTTTAATTTACTGTCTTTGACTTCACCTGTGTTCTAATACCACACCACTCTAGGTCCTGTACTTCCTATTTTTGTTATTCAGATCACATAAATTATATGATGTTTGTTGCCTATAACTATTGTAAATAATTGTTGATCCAAACAATTGTAAACACTACACATCACCCCTCCCAAATCTTAGCTCACTTCACTGATTCCTGAACTTTATTACTGTGGTGGTTAACTCTATTCTCTCCTACACTACACCTATTTTCTATCCTTTACTCTCACTTTACCTCACAATCTGACCTCCCAGAAGCTCACTGCTTTCTAAACCCAGGTCACAATCCTTTTCTGCCCCTAACCAGAGTCTTATCTTTTTTCCACCTTTTCTAAAAAGTGGTTGGTTGGGTGGAATATCAAGGTTAACACTATAATATCCGAAGGATTGACTATATCTTCTCTACAGGTTGGTATTTTAAATACCATAGAGTATACTCCTGCTGTCTTAAACCATTTTCCTTCCCCCCTCCAACTGATCATAAAAAAGGGTAGGTGGGATCTGTGAACACCAGTATACCTACTGGAAGAGGAAACCTACCATCAAAGGAACTAGCAACTAATAACAATGGTGGAATGTGAAGTAGGGAGTGGAAGCCACACTAACCACAACCCAGGGTCAATCTGGAAATATAACTAAATGGTGGATAAATTACCCAGAACAAACAACTGAATGAGAGAGAGAGAGAGAGAGAGAGAGAGAGAGAGAGAGAGAGAGAGAGAGAGAGGAGCTTCAAAGCCTCATTCACACAGAAGAATCAGCTGGAACACAACCTGCACACACCTATACAACAGAATAGAAGAAGTGGTAGATGGAATGACCCTCAGTTAACCAAGTGGAGGGAAAGATCCACCAAAGAAAGACCTAACAGCAATCTAATCCGAAAGACATACACAGAGCCAACATAAATCACAGCCCCAGACCAGTGAGCTCAGGAGATCAAGGAGACTGCACCACCAAATCTCACAGGTCTTCTACCATAGAAGTTCAAACCATAAACCCAGGGAGGCAGAACAGATCAATTTAAGAATAAAAGGCTAACAAAAAGAATCTCACTAACAATGGAAAACAAAGAAAAAAAATCCCCAAAGGAAAGCAAAGAAGGAAGCCTCAGAAAGAATGCTACATGAAATAGAGGCAAGTCGACTGTCAGATATTGAGTTCAAAGCAAAGGTTATAAGGAAGCTCAATGAGCTCACAGAGAATCATTGAAAAGTGCAGGGAACCTACAATAAACTTACTGCAAAATATATCAACATGGAAAAGGAAATAAAAACTAGCAACAAGGGCCAAGAAAAAATGAAGATACAAATTCTGAACTGAAGAACACAGTGGAAGGGATCAAAAGCAGGATCGATGAAGCAGAGAATCCAATCAGTGAGCTGGAGAACAAGGTAGATTAAACAAACAAACAAAGAAACAAATAGGCAGAATGATCAAGAAAAGGAAAAGAGGGTGAGAAATATTGAAGAGAGTTTAAGGGAAATGCAGGACAACATAAAATGCAACAATCTCCATATAATAGGGATACCAGAAGGAGAAGAAGACGAGGAAGGGATAGAAAACCTGTTTTGAAAAGTAATGATGGAAAACTTCTCTAGTTTGATGAGAGAAAAAGTCACACAATCCCAGAAAACACGAGTCTCAATCAAGAGGAAACCAAAGAGACCCACTTCAAGACACACCATAATTAAAATGGTAAAATTCCAAGACAGAGAAAATCTTAAAGGCATCAAGGGAGAAACAGGAAGGAACATACAAGGGAGCCCCAATAAGACTAGCTGCTGACTTCTCAATGGAAGAGCTCCAAGCCAGAAGAGAATGGCAAGAAATATTCCAAGTAATGACAACCCGAGGCCTGCAAGCAAAGCTACTTTACCCAGCAAGGCTCTCAAATGAGATGGAAGACCAAATAAAGAGCTTCCCAGATGAGACAAGTCAAAAAAAATACACCTCCACAAACAGTTCTGCAAGACATGCTAAAGGAATTGCTTTAAGAAAAACAAGGGAAAAAAGTGAGAGAGAGGAGAACACAGGTACGAAAAAATGGCAATGAAGAAGTACCTATCAATAATAACCTTAAACATAAATGGATTAAATGCTCCAATCAAAAGACATAGAATAATTTAATGGATAAGAAAACATGACCCACTCATATACCGCCTACAAGAGACCCAGCTCAGGACAAAACACCTACACAGACTCAAAGTGAAAGGCTGGAAACAAATTTTCCAAGCAAACAGACAAGGGAAAAAAAGCCAGGATAGATTTCATATCACACAAAATAGACTTTTAAAAAAAGGAACATAGAAAGAGACCCAGAAGGTCCCTTCATAATATTCAAGGAAAGAATACACCAAGAAGACATGAACATTAGAAATATATATGCACCCAACATAGGAGAACACAAATACATATTTTTTTTTTACGTTCCTGGCAGACTTCAAAAAAAATATTGTAAACAACACAATTATAGTAGGGGATATGATCACCCTGCTGTTAAAAAATGGATAGATCTTCCCAAAAAATTTATCAACAAGGATATTATAGCGTTGAACAATGTTCCAGATCTAATTAACTTAACTGGAATATATTGAGCCTTTCATCCCAATGAAGCAAAATACACATTGTTTTCAATTGCACATGGAACATTCTCAAAAATAGACTACTTGTTAGGACACAAAACAAGACACAACAAATTCAAGAAAATTGAAATCATATCAAGCATTTTCTCTGACTGCAAGGGACTGAAACTAGAAACCAACTTCAAAAGAAAAAAAAAAACCCTCAAAATCACCCAAACTCATTGGGATTAAATAACATGTTATTAAACAGTGTAGGGGTCAAAAATGACATCAAGGAAGACATTAAAAAGTTGATGGAAACAAAAAGAAATGATCTCACAGCAACCCGAAACTTATGGGACACAGCAAAGGCCTTCCTGAGAGGAAAGTTCATAAAGATACATGTCGACCTTAAAAAAAAAATAGAAATATTTCCAATGAACAAGTTAACCCTACCCCTACAAGAACATGAAGAATAACAACAAAGACTGCCCAGAGCAAGACAAGAAAGGAAATAACCAAAATCAGAGCAGAATTCAATGACATAGAGACTAAAAGCACAATTCTAAGGATCAATAAATTAAGGAACTTGTTCCTTGAAAGGTAAACAAAATCAACCAGCCTTAAAACAGACCCATCAAGAAAAAAATACAGAGGACCCAAAGACACTCAATCAGAAATGAAAGAGGAGATACCACAGAGATATAAAGGAATGTAAGAAATTACTAAAAAAAAAAAAACTATATGCCAAGAAATTTGAAAACCTAGGTGAAATGAACAAATTTCTAGAAAAATATAATTTTCCACAACTCAATGAAGAAGATGCAGAAATCCTGAACAGAAGAGTAACAGCAAGCAAAACTTAATCATTAATCAAAAAGCTCCCAACAAGCCCTGGCTGGCGTAGCTCAGTGGATTGAGTGCGGGCTGGGAACCAAAGTGTCCCAGGT
Organism: Phyllostomus discolor; assembly: GCF_004126475.2. NCBI lineage: Eukaryota > Metazoa > Chordata > Mammalia > Chiroptera > Phyllostomidae > Phyllostomus > Phyllostomus discolor. Next base: position 136,870,991 of record NC_040905.2, read on the forward strand.
TCGATTCCCAGCCAGGGTACATTCCTGGGTTGCAGGCCATAACCCCCAGCAACCGCACATTGATGTTTCTCTCCCTCTCTCTCTCTCTCTCTCTCTCTCCCTCTCCCCCCCGTTCCCTCTCTAAAAAAAAAAAATAAAATAAATAAATAAATCTTTAAAAAAAAAAAAGCTCCCAACACACAAAAGCCCTGCACCAGATGGTGACACAGGGGAATTCTACAAAGCATTTAAGGAAGAGCTAACCTCTTTCCTTCACAGACTATTCCAAAAAGTACAAGAAGATGGAACACTCCCATTTTCATAAGAAGCCAGCATCATGCTAGTCCCAAAACCAGATAAATATACGAGAAACAAAGAAAACATCAGGCCAATATCGCGGATGAACATAGATGCTAAAATCCTCAATAAATATATGCAAACTTTTTTTAGCAATATATTAAAAAGATCATCAACCATGACCAAGTGGGATTCATCCCAGGGATGCAAGGATGGTACAATATTCACACATCAATAAATGTAATACATCACATAAACAAAAACAAGGACAAAAATCACAAGATCATATCAACAGATAGGCAAAGGACTTGAACAGACACTTCTGCAAGGAGGACATACAGAGGGTCCAGAAACACATGCAAAGAGGCCAGTAAATGAATGAATCAGAAAACTTTGAAATATGTACACAATGGAGTTCTATGCAGCAGAAAGAAAGAAGGAGCTCCTACCCTCACAACAGCCTTGACGAAACTGGAAAGCATTATGCTAAGCGAAATAAGTCAGGTGTTGAAAGACAAATGCCATGTGATCTCACCTTTCAAAGGAACCTAGTCAACAAAACAAACACTCAAACAAAATATAACTAAAGACACAGAAATTGAGAATGGGCTGACAGTGACCAGAGGGGAGAGGGAAGGGAATTTCAGGGGGAAAGGGTGAAGGGTTGCATGAACAAGTATAAAGGATAGATGGACAATAACAAGGGGGTGGGGGGTGGAAATGGGAGAGAGGGAGGGAGATCTGGGGTGTTCGGGAGGGTTGGGGGAAAGGCAGAAAACTGTACTTGAACAACACTAAAAATGCTAAAATGTAAGAAAGAAAATGTGCAAAAGATTTGAAACGATATTTCACCAGAAACTGCTGTGAAGGTTCCCAACACAAGGAATGACATGAGACAGTTGACTCATTTGTATATTCAACAAAAGACACTGGAAGGTTTTCTGCAGGTGGAGGATAACAACTGATTTTTCTGTAATTCACCTTCTTAAGGTAAGGTGCATACCTAAAATCAGGCTAAGTTGTACAGTGTGTTCCTAAGCTCACATGGTGGTCCTTGGGCTAGTTCAGATTGGTATTCTACTCTATGCCCCACATATCCTTGTAAATCTTTCAAAAAAGATTTTATGGATTTATTTTTGGAGAGAGGGGAAGAGAAGGAGAAAGAAGTGAGAGAAACATCAATGTGTGGTTGCCTCTCAAGCATCCCCTACTGCGGACCTGGACCACAACTCACACATGTGCCCTAGGCTTGGAATCGATTCAGCGACCCTTTGGTTTTCAGGCACACGCTCAATCCACTGAGCTACACCAGCCAGAACCTTTCTTGTAACTCTTTCACCTCTATTGTTGAACATCAGATTCATGGGATGTCAGTCCTTGGGCATTAAGAGACATGATGTCATTCATACTTTAGGATATGCCCTTTGGAAATGGTTTCTAGCATTATCCTCAATGTGCAACCTGGAAGACTGGAATGGTCCTGAAAGAACAAAGGCTTCCTCAAGACACAAAACTGCTGAGAAAAAGGAGTTCTGAACTCAGCTTTGTCCCCTAAGCCATGGACCTAATATGTTCCCAGGGACCTGTGGAGATGTCTGTGTTAGGTATCAGTGTACAGATACGTACACTGATGATGAGAGTGGAGGGTGAGGACTCAACAGCCCACAGGGGACTTTTGGGAGGCTCTGATTGGAGGAAGGGGCTCAGGCCATAGAACCTTGAAGGGGTGACCTCACTTTCTTTATGACAGACCTCCTAGGAAAATTAGAACTCTGGTAACTAGGCAACCCCATTCTAGAGACAACTGCCTGTCCAGGCCAGTTGACTGTCCACAGTCAGGAGACTAGGATATCTCTGTGTTGTTTCCCACTTTTTCGAACCTCTAGGCCAAAGAAAGTCCGGAGTGGGAAAAGTTTCTGTGGCTTTCAATGCTGGCTCAAGAGGAGTCATCAACAACACCTCCCACCACCTGGCAAGATACACCCTCAGGTAATGGTGGGCAATGAAGGGCTGGCCCATTCACTCCAGTCTACCACTTGGATCCCACTTGGGCTGCATTACACCACTTACCCCTCTTCTTGCATATAAGTGTGTGTTGGAGGTGGTGAGGGATTTGGGATGAAGGGTGCTTATTCTGAGTACAAGATGGTTGTTAGGTGCTAGAAACCTGAAGGGACTGCCATGGTCATCCCCCAGGTCATGGCAGGCAGGATGGGAAGGTGAGTGTCGGAGACACAACTCCTCTACTCACTGGGCCTTCAAGGTGTCATTTTAGTCCTTCCCAAACTAGAGCTGTTTGCAGGTGCTTCTCTATGCCTGCCTGATGTGGGGAACAGAAATTGTGGTGGGAATATGCCTCAGTGGCAATGCCCAGACAGGCTCCTGACAACACCTGGCAATTTACTGGGCTTGTTCTTGTAGAAGTCCAAAGAGGATGTCATAGAGTTCGCTGATGGGTTCAGTTATGCCATTAGCCTGTATGGCGGACCAGTGCACCAGGCCAGAAGCAACATACAGTGCCAGTCTGAGGTGAGAGCTGTCCCATACCCAGGGCCCTGACATGAATGTGATGGAATCATAACCTACAATCAAATCTGAGCCTTTGAGGATTTCATATGCCCACTCCCAAATTACTGTGTACCTCCATCCCTACTACCAGGTTTCTGGTAGGGGAGAAATCCATTCTTCACATTTGTAAAAGAATAGAGAAAAAAAAGCTCTTGCTGTTCCATTTTACTTGTTTGGAATGTTTAACTACCTGTAACATATATCTTGTAGAGTCATCACTTCTGCTCTCCTTGAACATTTTCATGTCTACATATCACCACACATAGAAGGTGGTTTTTGTAAAACCACAATGAAACCAACATGGGAGGGATTCACATATTTGATAACATTTGTCTGCAAGTTGGCATCTCACAGAACCCACAGACCATCTTAAGCCAGCCAGGTCAGCAGCTGTGGCCCTATGCATCTCCATATTACTCTATAAAGAAGGTAGTTTTCTCAGTGATTCTGTTGTTAGATCTTGGCATAATGCCATTCTGCTGTGATTTCAGCAGGGCAACCAGAAACAGCCTCACTGTCTCCTCATACAGTGTGTACTAATTTGCCAGTTCTTTGTTACACAGGACTGCATTTTGTGTGGGACATTACTGGGGACTCTTGGCTCAGTATACAGCTTTGTCTTTGCAGAGCTCCAAGGATGACATAATTGAGGAGCTAGTGCACGAGAAGGACTATAGCATCTACAAAGTCAAGGTGCAGGTGCACCAGACCTACACCACCATGCAGCAACAGTCTCAGGTGAGAGCTGGGCCAGGGATTCTGCACACCCAGGAACCAAGGTGACATGAGAGGGCCAAGCATATCAGCTCAAATATGGGGATGGATTCCTCATGGCCCTCCCAGTGCTCTTTCTGAAGTGTCCCACTATCTCATGCACAGAGGAAATCTGGACCTCCCCTTCTCCCACCAATAATATAAGTCAGGAAAAAAGATATTCCTCACATATTCATGGGAATATTAGTGGGAAAATATTACACTTCACAGTAGACATCATGCACATAAGCATTTTGCTCTTTTCGTTGATTTGCTTACCAGTCCCAACATTCTGGTGGAGTAGTCAGCTCTACTATCCTTCAGACCTCCAAATCTTACACATCATCACATTGGATTAGGGATTTTGTACATAAAATGTACAGAAAGTCAAATATAGGATCATTTCTCTGCACCTTTCCAGTTCACAGAGTAGGGAAAACCATTGTAATTTGGCCAACTTAGGAAATGTGACCTCACCGATACCTGCACTATCTCATAAAGAGGTAGTTTTCACAGGGTTCAGCCATTGACTGATTTTGGACTTTGACATTAATCAGTTCTGCATCAACTTCATCAGGGCTGCCAGGAATATCCTCACTGTGTCACCGTAGCGTGTATGTGCTTTCAAGGGGTATCATAAGGCAGATTCTGAGGTTGGTTGGATGGTTTCTGATGCTTAATGGCTGGGTATGGGGTTTGTCTTTGTAGAGTTTAAATGAAGACATCCTGGAAGAGCTTGTGAAAGGGTTTAACTACTCTACTGCACTAGACAAGAGGAAGGTGCTTCAGTCTACTCATACCAGCCCATGTTGCACAGAGCTAGCTAAGGAGAGCCTCCACACCCATGACCAAAAGATGACATTCAGGTTCCCAGGAGCAGACCCAATTTGGCGACTCCCCCAGGGACACCCAATGGCATTCCATACACTGACCCACAGTGCCATGTACACAGGAATCTGGACCTCATTTTCTCCCTCCAGCTACAAGGGACAGTAGAAAGAAACTACTTGTTGTAATAGGAATATTCAGAAACATACTTGTTGTCATAGTAGACCACAAGCATATTTGTATTTATCTTATTCTTGTTTTGGTTGTTTTTCTTTTTTAAATTACCTGACCCACTTATCCTGCAGATAAGTGAGTTCAACAGTCATTGAAGACCATCTCCAATAATGGAGGTTGATTGCCACAGCTATGCAGCTTCTCAGTGCTGGTATACATGGTGTCACTCACCTCAGGTGCCGTGTCAGCAATCCTGCCAGATCACTTAACTGTGTTCCACCGAACTGTGTATAGTGCTGAGCATGCCATAACGCAGGACCCCCTGGGTGATGTAAAAAGCAGACACTTAATTGTTCACAACTCCAGAGACTAAAAGTTAGAAATGGGGCTGTGGGCATGGCAAGTTCCTGTAGACTGGTTTCTACCATGCTCATACATTACTGTCCCTAAGTCTCTGTCACACACAATCCCTTCTGTGCCTCCTTGTCTCCTCCTCTCCTCTTTTAAGGTCACTGGTCATATTGGCTTAAGGCTCACATCACTGAATTCATTCAACCTTAATATCCCCCTTGAGATCATACTCATATAGGCATATTTTGAAGGTCTAGGGGTTCCAAAGACGTGGAAGTAGGGTGATCCTCTTAAGCCCACTGTTTATTTGCACTATCTGCAGCTGAAAGGACATGTGCATGTAAAATTTCAGCAGCTGCAGGCATATTCCAAAATGAAAAGTATGTAGGATTACAGTGCCAACAGAACCTTTGTGATGATACCTGCTACCTTGCACACACAGAATGTTCCTCAATCATTTTTATTTAGAGCAATGTGGGGAAAATAAGAACAACTGTAACTGAAAAACAATTAAAAAAAAGGAAAACATTACCAATCTGGTTATAAATGTGTCCAATGTGATCCCAGTATTCCTTGGTTTTCATTTTTCCCCAGTGTAATTTGACTCACCTGTCAGCTTGTCTCCATCCACAGAAATGGGACCTACCTGAGTCAGACTCAGAGTCCTGCCTTCTGGCCAGCTTTCTCCAGTCAGACGTCACCAGACATTTGCCTCAATGCTGTTTCTGCATCTCAAAGTGACTTTTAATGTGCAAGAAAATAAGTGTTGTTTTGGAAGTCACTGATTTCCATAGGCTGTCTGTCCATCTTATACACACTTCTCAGATAGGAAGAGATAGTGTTCCCCAACCCTTTCCATCCATGTGAGGAACAGATAAGTCTCAAGTAGCTAAGAGGAAATGCCATGGACTGCTAGCTTTGGACAGTTCTCAGTTCTAACCTGAGTGACCTTGACCAGACATTTGACATGCACAAGCTCGTGTGATTTCTTCTCTGTAATGCTGGGGCTGTTTAATGTCTCTTGGGTAGAAAGCCCTTCATAAGGCTATGGTTATGGAAAGGCTTTCATTCCTCATCTCACAAACTTGTCTAGAAAGGAAATATTAAATCAATTCCCACATTCCACCAAAAATTGATCGTACTGTTCAACCTATTGGTAAAATCCTATTTAGCATGGCACTCGTGACTCTTCTCTTGCACAAATCCCTGATGGTCCTGGCAATTTTGCATGAACTGCATACTTCATCCTTCCTGTTGATTCATGGCGATGCCACTGAGTAGATGACTATCTTGGTCCCACACAGGCTGCAGATGAGTTGATGTTGAAATTGAGAGAAGCCTACAGAATACGGGTACTCCAGGGAGGTGCACCAAAGAAGCTGGGGGAGTTCCTGTCTCCAGCTATTAAGGGTAGAAACTTCTCTCACCTATCCACCTTCAGGACCATGCAGCTGACCTTCTCCCGAGCCTCAATGCTCTTGGATTATCAGCGAACATGGTGAGCAAGTTCCCCCTTTTCAGCACAGCTCTCATTTTGCCTGCTGCAAGCAGAGTGCCATAAAAATGTCAGCACATCTGCCTGTGCTTGAGTTAGTTCCTTTTAAATGTGGGCTGTGAGAGGACAACCTCATAACGTTCTCACAGAAACTCCTCTGGGGAGAATCCAGATAGGTCTTACCTGGCACCTGGCCCTGAAGAAAGGCTTCTGGATGTGTTGTGGCAGTTCCTGCCATTTTTTTCCTGTCCTCCCTGGAAAATCTCCTGTCTCACTCATGGTGGCCAGTGCCATTTGTGAAATGGAAAAGCAAGAGGAAAACAATCTGTCAAGTTGTTGGGGAAAGTACTTCAAGGATACTTGCACTTGTCTTTGATATTGCCACATTAGGAATCTCTGGAGACAGCAGGGGTCCCCAGGCCAACTCAGGTATCTGGGATGGTTCTGGTTGGACTTCATTTATTCGACCATTTGTATGAAGCACCAAGTACTAGTAGGCCCTCCTAGAGGCACCTAGCATAACTCAGCGAAGGAAGCAGACACAATCCCAGAGCCTCAGTTCTACTCAATGAATCAGTCAGTTATAATTGCTATCTTTTTCAGGTCCTGTCCTTCATCCATTAGTTCTAATACAATCAACATCTTAGGGACACCTTTAGGCCTACAAGCTAATGATGACAATGGACACTCTTCAAGGTATGAAATAAAAAGGTGGGTGTTGTTGAGTCCAAAAGGAAGATCTCCTTTTTGGAGAGCACACTGGGTGAGGCCGGGAGGTTCTGCCACCAAGGACATATTACAGATCTGATTCTGAAGAAAGGCCTGAACTCTAGTGGCTCCCATCCCAAGAGGACAGAATTAAGAGAATGTCGGATGGGGTTCCTGCAATCATACAACCAGAAGGAGGCTAGGCTGTGGGTTGGGGTCCCAAACCCATCACACTCCGTGCCCATTCAGCATGCCCATCCCCAGTGTCAACTCTACTCACCATCATCTCCAGGCTGCAAACAGGAGATGTGTTCAGAGCCTGCTCAGCCACCTACCTCTAACTTTAGTGCAGGTGAGTAGGGAAAAGAAGGGCTGAAGTAGGGAGTATATAGACTTTGAGAAGAGATGTCGTTGGAAAGAAAAGACTCACAGGATCTCCATGCTAAACCTGCTGCTTTGCCAAGCCTGCTCCTTGTTGCATCCAGCAAACACGAGAACAAATGTCAGAGACTTTCAGGGTATCAAGGATGTTACTTTAATTTATTGACCAAGTTTAACCTGCACAGGGGTGAACTCTCAGAGTGTCCAGAGACAAGGTACCCACAAGGGGCTGCAAATGAGAGATGCGCCAAGTGCTTACAACTACATCCTTATATAGGGGAGGGCAAGCAAGCGTTATACAGAACCAGATGTGGCAGTTAGCAATTCGCTTACGAAGATCGCGTGTTGGAATTTCAAACCAAGCATTCTTGTACAAGGTGGGAAGGCAGGATGTTTGTTTAGTAACCTAGTAATCTCCTGGCTCTAGCTAGCTAGGTTCCTATTTTCCCATGGTCTAAGTTTTTCCCTACTCCTTACATTCTCCCGTTTTCTCTTGGGGGTTTGTCAAACTCTTGACTCTTCATCATTATGAATAATGGTATAGGGTTGAGATAGAACCATTAGCTTTACTACTTCTATCCTTTCTTTAATAAAGGTTATGACTTTATTTAGAATACAGGGCCCTATAGTAACTAATATCAGAAGCAAAAGAAGGGGTCCTGCAAGTGCAGATAAAAGGGTGGTTAGCCATGGGGAAGTATTAAATATAGAGGCATACCAGTTGGAGTTTTCTTCTTCACTGTATCTCTTTGAGTCTTTTGGTTAAAGTCTTGATATTCTCCCTTATTACTCCTGAATGATTGGCATAAAAACATCATTCTTCTCCTAAGGCAGCACAAAGTCCTCCCTTCTTGAGGAATATGAGATCTGTTTTGGAGAGCTACTTCTGCTAGGGAGTCTACTTGACCCTCTAGATATATTACCTGATTTTGAAGGAAAGAAATGTCCTTGGTAAACATTTGGGATAATCTCCTTAGGCTTAGTTCTCCCTGTTTTATATTGGACACCACGTCATTTATTTGCTTTACTTTATGCTCTATAAGCTGTGAAGTATCAGTTAGGTTAAAACAGCAGAGTCCCTTAAATTCCTCACATCCATGATTATGTCTCAAAAGAAGGTAGTCTATAGCTGCACGATTTTCCAGTACTGCTTCTCTGACTTGTCTTAGTTCTTGACTAATGGCACTAATAGCTTGAGAGGTGGCATTTAAGGCTTTTACCATAGCGCAGGCTAATCTGCTCATTTTTTACATTAAATAAGTTACCGTGGTTGACGTTATAAACACAATTAAGGACACATATTCAGCAGGCTAAAAGGTGCAAGTTACTGATACAATCAGGTGTAAGGGAGACATCCCGTTGAACCCAGGTTAAGTGAGGCTTCTTAGGCATAAACACCGTTAGTCTTCCCAGAGAGCATGGTCCCCCAGAGCTGTTTGCTGAAACATAAGAATAAACTGTTATTTCACATATCAGGAACCATCCTATTGGCAGCTTAACATGGGCATAAGCATAAGATACATCAGTGGTGGTGGTGGTGCAACTCATCTTCACACCTGCTGAGAGCACAAGATAGTTTTTAGTGCAGTTGACAAAAATTACATATTCCCTAGCTGGGGTTACATTAGCAACTTTCAATGAAAACATTTCCCTATCTTTTATATTTACCACTGGTCCCCAATTATAAATGTCAGAGTAGACCATTTTCTTTTCAATATGCTCAAACATAGTATAGTTTCTAAAGCTTTCCAAAGGGGCACAGACGCCTGTAAGACATGAAGTGAAAGTTTGTTCTACACAAGTTCTTCCTGCAAGACAAAAGTCAGAAATATTCAGGATGTTTTTCTCCAAATATACCCAGATGTTTTCATCTCATTTGAATAGAATAAGTTGTCCATAACAAGGGTTCAAACAGGAGGTAATGAAGAGAACATAAGTCACTGTTTTCCAAAGATGACTTTCAGATCTTCTTCCTGTGCTTTCTTTATTCTGGTGTGATGAATCGAAGGTTTTATTCCTGCCAGCTTCACTGCAGTTGGGGTGGTGAGGAGTATACCCCAAGGTCCAGTCTACTTTTCTTCTAGTTGATTTTCTGGGGATCCTGTCCTCCAAATCTTGAGCAGCACCTTATCTCCTGATTTGAACGGATGCAGTGGACCTATGGGAGAGAAGTCCCTAATACAGGCAAAGTTATTCATCACAGCTAAGGTCTGATTTAAATATTGCACATATTTTTTCTTACCTTCAGATTTTTATCTATATACATATCTTTCACCCCAATTGTGACCTGAAATGGCTATCTGTACACAATTTTATAGGGACTCAACTGAATCCCACTTCGAGGAGCCACCTTTATCCTGAGCAGGGCAATAAGTAAAGCTTGATCCCAATGAAGACGAGCTTCTTGACACTTTGGCTATATTTTTCTTTAAGGTGTGGCCCATCTTTTCTACTTTCCCAGAAGCCTGGGGTCTCCATGCCATGTGGAGTCTCCAATTAATTCCTAGGATTTTACTAACCTTCTGTGTGAGTTCTGAAACAAAAGCAGGTCCGTTATTGCTCTGAATGCTGTCAGGGAGACCAAAGTGAGGGATTATTTCCTCTAATAATGCTTTTACTACTTCTGAAGATTTCTCTGTTCTAGTGGGATAGGCTTCTACCCATCCTGAAAAGGTGTCCACAAAGGTTAACAAATATTTCCACCCTCAGAGCTTTGGCATCTGGGTAAAGTCTATTTGCCAGTCCTCGAATGGGCACTGTCCTTAATATTGCTTTCTTTCTTTTGGTGGGGTTCTGTTTTGGGGTTGTTCTTTTGGCATACAACACATCTAGAAGTTATATTTCTTATTGCCTTAGAAATCCCAGAACCTGTGAGCCACAGTTGACATAGTTGGTTGATGAGTCTTTTCCACAGTGCGTGGCATCGTGCAAATGCTTTATGACTGGCTCTACTAAATGTTCAGGAAAACAGTATAGCTTCTTTCTTATTCTTTTCTATTGGCTACCAGGACCTTCTTCATTAAAACTCCATTCCTTAACTTTCTAAGTCTGCAGTCAAATATTCAGGGTCAAATTTTGACAAGTCCAGAAGAAGTACTAATGGCATCATAAATATTCTTTTAGCAGCCTCTTTTGTTGCCCGTTCAGCCAGATTGCTTTCTCGAGCCACTTCAGTTCCCTCTCTTTGATGCCCTGGGCAGTGCATGACTGCCACCTGTAGGGGTGCCTGGGCAGCCTCTAATAACTTTAGAATTTTGGCTGCATGCTTAATTTCCTCTTTATTGGAGGTTAACAGTCTTTTGTTTTATCAGATGGAACCATGTGCATGCAAAATCAAAAGCTTACCTTGAGTTGATACACACATTCGCTCTCTTTCCATGAGACAATTCCAGCACCCTTGTCAATGTAGCCAGTTTAGCTTTCTGGGCAGAGGTTCCTGGCAGCAAGGCCTTGGCCTCCACTATTCCTTGAAGAGTCACAACGGCATATCCAGCTTCTCTGCTTCCTTTGTCCATATAACTGCTTCCATCTGTACAGAGAGTCCAGTCTGCTTCTTCTACAGGATGGTTCTGTAGATCAATTCTCCTAGAATACACTTCATCAGTTATTTCAGCACAGTCATGTATTAGTGCAGCTGAGTCAGGGTCTGGGAGAAAAAGTCAGGAATTACTTTACTTACAGTTTTGAGGGAGACATTGGAATTGTTGAGAAGAAAGGGCTTTGCACCTGCCCATTCTTTCAGCAGTCAGCCACATATTTCCCTTTTGCTCCAGCAGGCTCAACACTTGCTTCGACACATAACTGGCATAGGCTGCCCCAAGGCAAACTTTTTCAGTTTCCTCCAAGAGCTCACAGGTGGTTGCCACTCTCAAGCAGGCTGACCACCCCAGGACAGTGTGATTTAATATCCTTGACAATTATGCGATGGATTGCAAATGTCACTAAGCATTTGGGTGAGGAATTCTAGGGCAATGCCCTGTTTCTCACACACATATCATTGAAAGGGCTCCAGTAGGCTTGAAATCTCCAAGGCTGATGCTGAAGCCAGGTGCACTTTTAGAGACTTAAAAGCCTGAGTGTGCTCCTTTGTCCACTCTAAAGGGCTATATTCTGGTCCCTTCAGAGCCTCACACAGTGGATTAGCAGTGAGCCCAAAGCTTGAAATTCAAATGCAGCAGTCACTTGCCATCCTCAAGAATCTCCTTAACTGTTTCCTAGTGTTGGGAGGAGTCCTCTGTGGACTTTTGTTGTACGGCCTGCACTTACTCAGACTTTCTGTTCAGGGATGCCTTTCCCATTCCCTCAAGGAGGCATCTCTTATAAAGCTCTAAGAGAGAAAGGCCATCCCCTTAAGCATCCCAGTTGGCCTCAGTTATAGGTACTGCCCTGGAAAGGCCCGGAGCCCCATATGGATTTTCTTGGCTTAACCTCTGAGCCTCTTCATTTGCCTTATCCAACACCAGCCTCTGCTCATCCCCCTTACTGAAGCAAAGAACTCAATAAGGCTCCTATTCTGCCCAATTGAGATGATCAGTGACAAAAACTGGCGCAATCAAATCAGTCATTTTAGCAGGGTCATGTCCATAAGAAGGGTTTGAACTTTTCCAGTTTAACAGATCCAATGTACAATACAGAGTATGTGCCAGATAACATCTAGCAGACTGGCCTTCTGGCCTTACTCTCACAGAAAAAAGTCTCCAAAAAGGATATTGCCCTGCCCTGGTAAGGGCTTTTCCTCCACCGAATCTGGTTTCTTGACTGATTCAAGATAGTGATGCCAGTTCAGGAGCACTTTTCCCATTCCACTCACAGGAGTGGATCCCCTGGGGCTGCAAGAACTCTGACCAGCCTGCAGTGGTCTTAACACCTGGATCTTCCTGGCCCCTCTCCTCTGACCTTCTTTCATATGTAAATTCTCTCTTCTCTGAGCCATTAACTGACTTTCCTCTTCTTCTTCTTCTTCTTCTTCTTTTTTTTTTTTTTTTTTTTTTTAACTCTGCATGCATCTTTATCATGTAAACCCAAAAACTTCGAGGTAAGGCAATTTGTCCCACTTCCCTGATTTTGACAAAACAACTTTAGTTACAGTATAATACAGTAATTTAAAGACCCATTCAGTGACCAGCACTCTCCTCAGTCTAAATTATACAGGACACAAACAGAACAGTACTACAACAAAACAACATACACCTTCGATATACGATTACCAGAACAGAGGTCCTTTCGGACCAGATGGAGCTCCAAACAGACGCCCCTTCAGGACCAGAACAGATGTCCTGAAAATAGTTTCTAGGAGGGAAATCAATCCCTGGGGTTTCTCAGAAAACGAGGGATTCTGGTGCTTCCAATTATACAAATCACTAGTGGAAAAGGGAACATAGATTAACCGCGGGGGCACTCACGGCAGGGCATCCGGTGCTGGGGGCACCTCCCGGAGCGGCAAATGGTAGTGCCTCCCGCTGGAGGAGGCAACATGGCGGCACCTCCTGCGCCCGCCCCATAGCGGGCTTCCCCTCGCATATGTGGTGGGCTGGAAAATCCGCCTATATCCTGCAAGGAAGAATCAGGCTCCTCCTTCCAGGGATAGGGACGGGTGCATTCACAGGGTCTAAATGGTCCTCTGGCAATCCTGGTAAGATGGGGTACAGCCTCGACTGCCCCGGGGGCCTGCCTGATGCGGTGACTGGGGTCTCAGTTCCCCTCCCCTTTGCCTTATTCCCCGTTGATGCTAGGCACACTGCCCACCTCCCTCCCTGATTTCCACCCTGACACTTCTTGATGTACCGGGGCCGCTCGGTAGCAATGTCGGCCCAGACATCTATATAGAGGAACTGATCTGGATGGGGAACCCTGTATACTGCGGCTCGAACAGCAAAGAGGGTGGGCAAGTCAAAGGTCCCCTCCGAGGGCCATCCAACATCAAAAGTGGGCCACTCGAGCTGGCTTAATGTTCTTAAAAATTCCAGATCCGGTGAGGGTCCTGTATACCCTCGTGCCCGCCGCTGGAAATCGGGGAAATTCTTTTTTTAAAAAAATATATTTTATTAATTATGCTATTACAGTTGTCCCATTTCCCCCCTTCTCTCCCCTCCACCCTGTACCCCCTCTCTCACCCACGTTCCCCCGCTTTAGTTCATGTCCATGCATCATACTTATGAGTTCTTTAGCTTCTACATTTCCCATACTAGTCTTGCCTTCCCCCTATCTATTTTCAACCTACACTCTATGCTACTTATTCTCTATACCTTTTCCCCCTCTCTCCTCCTCTCACCCCCCTGCTGCTAGCCCTCCATGTGCCCTCCATTTCTGTGGTTCTGTTCCTGTTCTAGTTATTTACTTAGTTTCTTTTGGTTTTGCTTTAGGTGTGGTTGTTAATATTTGTGAGTTTGCTGTCCTTTTACTATACATGTCTTTTCTTTATCTTCTTTTTTTTAGATAAGTCCCTTTAGCATTTCATAAAATAAGGGCTTGGTGATGATGAACTCCTTTAATTTGACCTAATTTGAGAAGCACTTTATCTGCCCTTCCATTCTAAATGAGAGCTTTGCTGGATAGAGCAATCTGGGATGTAGGTCCTTGTCTTTCATGACTTGGAATATTTCTTTCCAGCCCCTTCTTGCCTGTAAGGTCTCTTTGGAGAAATCAGCTGACAGTCTGATGGGAACTCCTTTGTAGGTCACTGTCCCCTTATCTCTTGCTGCTTCTAGGATTCTCTCCTTTGTTTTTACCTTGGCTAATGTAATTATGATGTGCCTTGGTGTGTTTCTTCATGGGTTCAACTTCTTTGGGGCTCTCTGAGCTTCTTGGATTTCTTGGAAGACTGTTCCCTTTGCCAGATTGGGGAAGTTCTCCTTTATTATTTGTTCAAATAACTTTTCCACTTGTTGCTCCTCCCCTTCTGGTACCCCTATAATTCAGATGTTGGAATGTTTAAAGGTGTCCTGGATGCTCTTAAGCTTTTCCTCGATTTTTTAAATTCTTATTTCATCATGCTTTCCTGCTTGGTTGAATCTTCCTTCTGGTCCACTGTATTGTTTTGAGACTCAGATTCCTTCCTTTCACTATTGGCTCTCCTCCGCGTATCTTCCTGCATCTCTTTTATGGTAACCTGCATCCTTTCATCTAAATTGCGCCCAAAGTCAGCCAATTCTGTGAGCTTTCTGATCACCAGTGTTTTGAACTGTGCATCTGATAGATTGGCTATTTCTTGGTCGCTCAAAAGGATGAGTCCTGGGGGACTGATCTGTTCTGTTGGAAACATGCCTTATGTCTTTCCCTATCTTTCCTTTTTTTTTCCCCCGGCCTGGTCACTCTTGTTATGGTGCAGGGCGGAGCCTTAGGTGTTCACTGGGGCTCGGCACCCCAGTCGCTAGATTGTGACGTTATATGTGGGGGAGGGGGGGGAGTGGGGACAGGAGGGAACAATGGCGGTAGTTCCGTTCTCCTGGGCTCAGACCCTTCTCTGGGACCCTGGGCTGCGAGCTCTGCCCTGGTCCACAATCGCTGCCTCACTGGGTCCCCCAGCCACAGCTTGCGTACTCAGGGATCACTGCTGTGTGCTTGCACCCCAGATGGCTGTCGCACCGATATCACAAGAAATTTTCCCCGACCTCTGCGAGCCACCGACCCGCGCCAGCCCCGTGCCCGCCCGGCTCGTCGTCCCCTACCAGTCTGGATGTACGGGTCTACTTCAACTTCTTGGCTGTCCGACTTCCATTCAGATAAATCCTCTGTCAGTTCTGAGAGTTATTCTGTCTGTAAATTATTGTTGTTCTAATCTTGGTTGTGCGAGGAGGTACGGTGCATCCATCTATTCCTCCATCTTGACAGAAGTCCCAGAAATTCTTAAGGAGGCAATCGAGGGGGGATCCTGGCACCAACTTCTGCTGGCCCATTCTAATAAGGTCCGGGATGAAGGAGAAGAAACAAACAACACAAACCAACAAGGTGACAGACAATGCAAGATCTCTCACACACGAACTAGGCATATAATCCAAAACTAATTGCAGCACAGCGTGGCGCAGGGAAAGAGGAAATCTAATGTGACCAGTCACTCCTAAGATTACTGAAACCAAATTTCAAAGAGCGGCGTCCCGCCTTTGAAAGTCCCTGGGTAGGTTACCAGCGGCGTCCCACCTACTACCTCAGGGTAAGAGTGCTCCGGATCCCAGAAACCAAAAGAGGATCCTCAGCAAATACTTACTCAGCTCGAGATGCCTGTCCCGTCTCCGAACTGAAACTCCACCGAGGGAGATCTCACTGGGGCCTCCAAATGTTGCATCCAGCAAACGTGAGAACAAATGTCGGAGACTTTCAGGGTATCAAGGATGTTACTTTATTGGCCAAGTTTAACCTGTGCAGGGGCGAACTCTCAGAGTGTCCAGAGACAAGGTACTCACAAGGGGCTGCAAATGAGAGATGTGCCGAGCCCTTACAACCACGTCCTTATATAGGGGAGGGCAAGCAAGCGTTATACGGAAGCAGACGTGGCAGTTAGCAATTCGCTTACAAAGACCGCGTGTGGGAATTTCAAACCAAGCATTCTTGTACAAGGTGGGAAGGCAGGATGTTTGTTCAGTAACCTAGTAATCTCCTGGCTTTAGCTAGCTAGGTTCCTATTTTCTCATGGTCTAAGTTTTTCCCTACTCCTTACACTCCTCTCAGGTCAGCCACACAGGGGTCAGGTTTGACATTGGGCTGTCCCCTTATTGGACATGGGCATCCATAAAGGCCCTGTCCCAGACAAGATCGCCCTGGGATGCTGCACTGAAGTAAGATTCCAAGCTCTGACTCTGCTTCCCAACTGCCTCTCTCCAGGGCCATGACTTCTACAGAGGGAACCTGGCCAGACCAGGTGCAAGAGTTTGGAGAGCCCCTTCATTTGTCCTTGTTATGTCTGAAGCAGTCCTTGGTACAGGGCAGCATCCCTCTTGCCCAGCAACTGTGCAAGGTCCACCTTCTTTGTGTGGATCTCGAGTATCTGGAGGCCCAGGATGCAACACCAGAAGGTGAGGGAACTACAACCCGGGAAGATGATTAGGGAAGGGGTTTTTCATGGGCAGGAGTTCCCCAAAAAGCTTTGACAACATTCCTATCTCTCGAAAGGTCAGTAGAATTCAAGTATGTGTTTATATCTCTAATTTTCTGATGCTCCAGATCCACCTGCAGAGTTCAGACTCACTGCACAGTTACAGGAAGGGCTTGTTCAAGAGCTAGTGCCTCTCTCAGGTAGAGGCCTTGCCCTGGGGAGACCTGGCATGGAGGACTACCAGAAGCCAAGATGCAGACATCTTTCTCATGAGCACATCCTCAGGGAGCTTTTGAGTGAGTTTAGTTGCTCTACTTCCTCAGACAAGTGGAAGACGCATGAGGCCAATGACACCAGACAGTGCTGCGCTGAGGTGAGTGCTAGCCCAGGTGGGTCTCCATACCCGTGACTCTGAGAGTATATTCTAGGATCCCGGAACAGACTCAGTCTGAGGGATCCCCCAGGGACATTCAATTATTTTTCCTACACTGTGCCACAGCCCCAAGTAAAAAATTCTCTGGACCTCCATTACTCCCTGCAGTTTCGAGTGTTGTAGAAAGAAAATACTGTATTAATAAGAATATTAGGAAACCTATGTTGTTTCATTTCACAGTAGACAACAAGCACATTTGCATTTTTCTTCACCTTTCTTGTTTGGTTGTTTTTGGTTTTTGTTTTAAAAGCTAGCCACCCCAGACATTCTGCAGGACAGAAAGGTGGATGCTCTGCAGACGTTCTCCAATAATGCAAGTTGTTTGCCAGAGTCATGAAGGCTCTCACTGCTGGTTGACATGGTGTCATTCACATCTAGTTGCACGTCAGCAGTGCTGCAGGGATTTCATAAGAGTGTCCCAGGGATATAAAATTTGCTGGAGCTGCCATATCATAGGATCCCGCAGGGTGGTGTATAGAGCAGACACTTAATTTTTGACAATTACCAAAATGAGTAGTTAGAAGTGAGGGTGTCTTTGGGCTGTTTCCTTTTGAAGCTTTCCTCCCTTGCTTATATACATGGCCTTCTTGTAATGCTGTGTCACACAGAATCCCTTCTGGCCTTCCATGTGTCCTCCTCTCCCCTTCTAAGGACACTGGTCATATGGGTGTAAAACCCACATCCCTGAAGTCACTTAACTATAATTAGTTACTTAAGGACTGCCTGATGCGGGGAGCAGAATTTGTGGTGGGAATCACCTATAGTGGCAATGCTCAGACAAGCTGCTGTTGATGACACCTAGTGCAGTATTGGGCTAAGTACTTGCAGAAGTCGAAGGAGGACTTCGTACCAGAGTTGGTTGATGGGTTCAAGTATGCCATTAGCCACTGAAAGGCTCAATTACACCAGGCCAGAGACACCATCTGGTATTGGTCTGAGCTGAGAGACAGACACACCCAGAGCCCCAATATTACTGAGGTGGGATCATAACCCAGACTCAAATCTGAGGCCTCGAGGTTTTCACATGCCCACCCCCAAATAACTCTGTACCTCCAATCCTACTAAGTAGGTTTCTGTTTGGTAGAAGTCCAGGCCTCACATAGGTTAGATTAGAGGGAAAAAAATTCTCCTTTCTTCCGTTTTGATTATTTCCATTGTTTAACTACATGAAACATGTATCCAGCTAAGTGGGAAGCTACACTGAGCTTGAACTTCTTCAAGTGTGCACATCATCACATGTAGAGATTTTTGTAATTCAACAAACATTGGATGGATTAACATATCTGAAATATTTGTCTGTATCCTGGCATCTTACAGAGTATGAAATCAGCTTGCAAGTAAAATGTTGGATAATTTCTGGCAAATTCCCCCTTCACAGACCATAGAAAATCATTGTAATCTGGACAGATTAGGAGCTGAGGCTTTTTTCATCTCCATGTTATTCTATAAAGACGGTAATTTCACAGAGTGATTAAACCTTTCACTCTTGTTCAATGTAGACATGATGCCATTCTGCTGTGATTTCAGCAGTGTGACTAGAAACATTCTCCCTCTGTGCTGATAGGCTGTTGACTAGGTTGTGAGTATGCCATTACATGGGACCATAGATTCCTGGAAGGTTCCTGATGCCTTCCCTCTCAGTACCCAAGTATATCTTTTCAGACTGCACGTAGTGATATCATCCCCCAGCTGGTCAAAGAGTCCCTCTACTTCTACTATGCAAACAGGGTGCAAGTGCAGCACTACAACTTTATCTCCCAGTGCTGGCCTAAGGTGAGAGCTAGGCTGGAACATTCTTCACAACCAGGAATGAAAGGAGGACCGAGAGGTCCAAGAATCTAGGCTTAAATATGGGGGTGGTTGGTTACTCAGAGCACTCGCAAGGTTTTTCATACAGTGTCCCATAATCCCATGCAGATAGGACTCTGGACTTCCAATTCTCCCACCAGGTATATTGGAGGAAAGAAGACACTCTTCACGCATTTGAAAGAATATTAGAGAAAAATATATTACACTTTACAGTAGAACACCTGTACATTTACGTTTCCCTGTTTTCGTTGTTTTTCCTACCAGTTCCAACTATCACCTGCAGGAGTCAGTTCCAGTGTCCTTGTACAGCACAACCTTTACACATCACGACTATTGAAGCGGGAGGGCATTATACACGAAAATGAGGACAAAGTAAAATGCTAGATCTTTCCTGCACACTTCCCTTCACACATCATGGCAAACCATTTTAATCCAGGCAGATTGGGAGATGTGGCCTATTCATCTCCATGTAATCATATAATGGCAGTAATTTTCGAGAGACATTCATCCTTTCACCGTTGTTAGAGGTAGAAATGATGTCAACTGCTGTGCTTTCACCAGTGAGAAAGAGAACATTCTCTCTGTGTCATGACACAGTGTGTACTAGTTTCCTAGGTGCCATTCCATGGGAACACAGAATGGGTCAAAGATCCCTGATGCCTTCCTCTAAGTATCCACATGTACTTTTGTGGACTTCAAATGGTGCCTCATCCACCAGCTAGTCAATGAGTCCCTGTACAGCAACAACCCAGACAGGGTACAAGTGCACCACTACAACTCTATGATGCACTACTGGTCTGAGGTGACAGCTAACCTGGGGCATTCTCCACACCCAGGAACACATGAAGACCTGAGAAGGCCAAGTATCTAGGATGAAAAATGGGGATGGCTCCCTAAGAACACTCCCAAGGATTTTTATACAGTGTCCCACAATCCCACCAGATAGGACTCTGGACTTCCGCTTCTTCCACCAGCTTCATTGGACAAGAAAAAGACACTCCTCACATATTTCCATGAATAGTAGGGGAAAAATTATGTTGCAGTTCACGTTAGAACATGTGTACATTTACATTTAGCATGTTTTGTTGTTTTTTTCTACCAGTTACAACTTTCAGCTACAGGAGTAATGTCCACTGTTCTTGTACAGCACCAACTTTACACATCACTATTCTAGAAGTGTGCAGGAATTATACACCAAAATGGGGACAAAGTAAAATGTTGGATATTTTCTGCAAAATTTCACTTCACAGAGCATAGCAAAGCTTTGTAACCCGGGCTGATTAGGAACTGTGGCCTTATATACTTCCATGTTATTGTATAATGACCGTAATTTTCCACAGTGATTCAGCCTTTCCTGTTGTTATATGTAGACATGATGCCAACTGCTGTGATTTTGCCAGTGAGACTGAGAACATTATACCTGGGTCTCAATACAGAGTGTAGTAGTTTCCTAGATGCCATTATATGGGACACAGAATGGGTCAAAGATCCCCATGCCTTCCCTCTGAATTTCAGGGTGCATTTTTGCAGTCGGCAAGTGCTAACATCATCTGCCATCTAGTCAATGAGTCTCTGCACTATGACTACCGCAACAGAGTGCAAGGGCACTGGTATAACTCTATTGTCCAGGGCTGGTATTAGGAACAAGCTATACTGAGGCATTCCCCAAAACAAGGTGCAGAACAAGACATGAGAAGGCCAAGAATCTGGGCTAAAATATAGAAATGTTGTCTGTAGAGCACTCCTAGGGCCTTTTGTATAACACCCCATGCAGATAGCATTCTGGACTTCCACTTCTCCAACCAGCTAGATTGTATGGGAAGAAGACACCGCTCATATATTGTAAAGAAGATTAGAGAAAATATTATGTTACACTTTACAGTAGAACATGCATATATTTACATTTTGCTGTTTTTGTCCTTTTTCCAAAGAGATCCAAAATTGTCTTGCAGGACTCACGTGCAATGTCCTTATAGAGCATTGCCATTAAACATCAACACTACAAATAGTGGAGGACAGTATCCATGAAAATGAGGACTAAGTAAAATGCACATTTTCTTCACGTTCACTACATAGAAAAGAGCAAACAATTGTAAATCTGTGTAGATTAAGAGCTGTGGCCCTACTCATCTACATGATATCATATCAAGATAGTATATTTTCCAGAGTGATTCAACGTTTAATTATTCTTAAAAATAGATACCACTAATTTCTGGTGGCATTGGGAGAGTGCAACTGCGAATATTCTCCCTGTCTCCGGACAGGGAGAATACTAAATTCACACATTTCTCATTGCGTAACAACACAGCAAGGGTGGAAGTTTCCTCATGCT
Source organism: Phyllostomus discolor (assembly GCF_004126475.2). NCBI lineage: Eukaryota > Metazoa > Chordata > Mammalia > Chiroptera > Phyllostomidae > Phyllostomus > Phyllostomus discolor. The sequence goes on from NC_040905.2 coordinate 136,892,127, forward strand.
TTCCCTCTAAATACCCATCTGTATCTTTGCAGGCCACAACGGGTGACGTCATCCAGCTGGTGAACGACGAGTCCCTCTACTACCGCTACCAAGACAGTGTGCAGGTACACCTGCCCCACTCTATAGCCCAGTGCTGGACTGAGGCCAGACCTATGTTGAGGCATTCTCCACACCCAGGGACCCAAGAACCAGACAAGAGGATGCATTTAGGCTGAGATATGGGGATGGCTTCCTCCCAGAACTCCCACGGTTTTTAAACAGTGTCAAAGCACAGCATGCAGTCAGAACTCTGGACTTCCATTTCTTCCCACAGCCTCGTTGGACGGGAAGAGGACACTCCACACGTACTTTCGGAGAATATTAGAGAAAAAAAAATATGTTACACTCCACAGTAGTACACGTGTACATTTACATTTTGCCGTTTTTGCCAATTTCCCTCCGAGTTTCCAATTTCCCGGGAAGTACTAATGTGCCCTCCCCTTGTGCAGCAGCACCTTTACACATCACCCCTGAAGAAGAGGGAGAGCATTATACACCCCAATGAGGACAAAGGAAAATATTGGGTATTTGACGGGCACTTCCACTTCACAGACCATGAAAAGCGGTTGTAGTCGGGGCAGGTCACGGGCTGGGGCTTTATGGAATGCCAAGGTCTTGTATAAAGATGGTAATTTTGCAGAGTGCCGAAGCCCTTCACTGTTGTCAGATGTAGGCATGATGCCATGTGCTGTGAACTCAGCCATGAGACCGGGAGCATTCTCCCTGAATCCTGAGAGGAGTGTGTAAGAGTTTGCTAGGTCTGCCAATCCATGGGGGGAGCAAATGCGTGGGAGACTCCTGATGCCTTCCCTCTGAGTCCACAATCGTATGTTCGCAGAATGGAAGTGGTGATATCGTCCAGCGGCTGGTCAGCGAATCCCTCCACTACGACCATGCAGACAGGGTGCAAGTTCACCAGTACAACTACGTTGTCGAGTGGTGGTCTCAGGTGAGAGATATGCTGGGTTACTCTCCACACCCAGGTGGCGTCCATACCCAGGTAGCCATGACATACGGAGTTCACGTATCCCGGCTGAAAGATGGGGATGGACTCCTCAAAGCACCCCCAGGGCTTTTGATGCAGTGTGCCACCATCTTAGGCACACAGGGCTGTGGACTTCCACTTCTGCCGTCAGCTACATGGGACGGGAGGATGGCACTCTTCACGTATTTCAGAGGATTTTATTGCCAAAAATATGTTACCCTTCACAGTGGAACAGGTGTACATTTATATCTTGCCTGTTTTTGTTGCTTCCCCCCAAAGTTCCAACTTTCATCTGCAGTGCTCATGTCCACTGTCCTTGTCCAAAGCTTCAGCGCTACACATCACCAGTACAGTAAACCATATTGTCAACCAAAATGGGACCTGGGCGAAATGTTGCATATTTCCTGCACACTTTCGCTTCATAGACCTGGGGCAACTGCTGCAATCTGGGCTTATTAGACAGTCTGCTCTTATTCATAGCCATACTGGAGTATAGCGGTGGTAATTTTCCAGACGGATCCAGCCTTTCAGTGCTATTAGATGTAGACGGCATTCCATTCTGCTGCGAGTTCAGTAGCGCGACCGGGAACAGTGTCCGGTGTCCTCTCCCTGTGTCCTGATAGAGTGTGTACTAGTTTTTCGGTCTGCCATGACATGGGACTACAGAACGGGTGGAAGATACTGATGCCTTCCCTCTGAGTACACAACTGTGTCTTTGCAGACCACCAGTGGTGACATCATCCACCAGCTGGTCAATGAATTTCAATACTCCTTCAACACAGACACGGTGCAAGTGCAGCTGCAGAGCTCCATCGCCCAGGGTTGGTGTGAGGTGAGAGCTATGCTGGTGTTTTGTCCACACCTCGGAATCCAAGAGTACCTGAGAAAGCCAAGCACGTAGCCGGGAAAATGGGTTAGGCTTCCTCAGAGCACTCCCAGGGCTTTTTATACAGTGCCCCAAAACCCCATGCTCGTAGGACTCTGGAATTGCATTTCCGCCAACAGCTACATTGGACGGGAGGGAGACACTCCTCCCATATTCCAAAGAATATTAAGGGAAACCCAGGTTACACTTCTCATTAGAACATGTGTCCATGTGCATTTTGCTGCTTTTGTTGTGTTACTAGCTGTTTGTAACTTCCCCTGCAGTGTTCGTGTCCGCTGTCCTTGTACACCACCATCTTGACACAGCACTACTATAGGAGGGCAAGGGCATCCATACACCAAGATGAGGAAAAAGGAAAATGTTGGATATTTCTGGCACACTTTCACTTCACAGAGCACAGGGAAGCATTATATCCAGGGCAGATGGGGAGCTGTGGCCTGATTCATCTGCCTGTTATCACATAAAGATGGTTATTTTCCACAACCATTCCGCCTTTCACTGCCGGTAGGTGCAGGCAGCATTCCATTGTGGGGTGAATCCAGTAGTGCGATGGGGAACATTCTCCCTGTGCCCTCATAGAGTGTGTACTAGTTTCCCGCGTCTGCCATTGCATAGGAACACAGCAAGGGTGGAAGTTTCCTCATGCTTTCCCTCTAAATACCCATCTGTATCTTTGCAGGCCACAACGGGTGACGTCATCCAGCTGGTGAACGACGAGTCCCTCTACTACCGCTACCAAGACAGTGTGCAGGTACACCTGCCCCACTCTATAGCCCAGTGCTGGACTGAGGCCAGACCTATGTTGAGGCATTCTCCACACCCAGGGACCCAAGAACCAGACAAGAGGATGCATTTAGGCTGAGATATGGGGATGGCTTCCTCCCAGAACTCCCACGGTTTTTAAACAGTGTCAAAGCACAGCATGCAGTCAGAACTCTGGACTTCCATTTCTTCCCACAGCCTCGTTGGACGGGAAGAGGACACTCCACACGTACTTTCGGAGAATATTAGAGAAAAAAAAATATGTTACACTCCACAGTAGTACACGTGTACATTTACATTTTGCCGTTTTTGCCAATTTCCCTCCGAGTTTCCAATTTCCCGGGAAGTACTAATGTGCCCTCCCCTTGTGCAGCAGCACCTTTACACATCACCCCTGAAGAAGAGGGAGAGCATTATACACCCCAATGAGGACAAAGGAAAATATTGGGTATTTGACGGGCACTTCCACTTCACAGACCATGAAAAGCGGTTGTAGTCGGGGCAGGTCACGGGCTGGGGCTTTATGGAATGCCAAGGTCTTGTATAAAGATGGTAATTTTGCAGAGTGCCGAAGCCCTTCACTGTTGTCAGATGTAGACATGATGCCATGTGCTGTGAACTCAGCCATGAGACCGGGAGCATTCTCCCTGAATCCTGAGAGGAGTGTGTAAGAGTTTGCTAGGTCTGCCAATCCATGGGGGGAGCAAATGCGTGGGAGACTCCTGATGCCTTCCCTCTGAGTCCACAATCGTATGTTCGCAGAATGGAAGTGGTGATATCGTCCAGCGGCTGGTCAGCGAATCCCTCCACTACGACCATGCAGACAGGGTGCAAGTTCACCAATAGAACTACGTTGTCGAGTGGTGGTCTCAGGTGAGAGATATGCTGGGTTACTCTCCACACCCAGGTGGCGTCCATACCCAGGTAGCCATGACATACGGAGTTCACGTATCCCGGCTGAAAGATGGGGATGGACTCCTCAAAGCACCCCCAGGGCTTTTGATGCAGTGTGCCACCATCTTAGGCACACAGGGCTGTGGACTTCCACTTCTCCCATCAGCTACATGGGGCAGGAGGATGGTACTCTTCATGTATTTCAGAGAATATTATTGCAAAAGATATATTACACTTCACAGTAGAACAGTTGTATGTTTACATCTTGTCTGTTTTTGTTGTTTTTCTGCCCAGTTCCAACTTTCATCTGCAGTGCTCATGTCCACTGTCCTTGTCCACAGCTTCAGCGCTACCCATCAACAGTAGAGGAAACCATATTGTCAATGAACCTGGGAACTAGGTGAAATGTTGCATATTTCCTGCATACTTTCACTTCATAGACCATGGGCAACTGCTGCAATCTGGGCTTATTAGAAAGTCTGCTCTTATTCACATCCATACTGGAGTATAACAGTGGTAATTTTCCAGAGGGATTCAGCCTTTCACTGTTGTTAGATGTAGACAGCATTCCATTCTGCTGTGAGTTCAGAAGCATGACCGGGAACAGTGTCCGGTGCCCTCTCCCTGTGTCCTGATAGAGTGTGTACTAGTTTTTAGGTTTGCCATGACATGGGACTACAGAAGGGGTGGAAGATCCTGATGTCTTCCCTCTCAGTACACAACTGTATCTTTGCAGACCACCAGTGGTGACATCATCAACCAGTTGGTCCCTGATTTCGCTACTACTACAACATAGACACGGTGCAAGTGCAGCTGCAGAGCTCTATGGTCCAGTGTTGGTGTGAGGTGAGAGCCATGCTGGTGTTTTGTTCACACCTCGGAATCCAACAGTGCCTGAGAAAGCCAAGCATGTAGGCTGGAAAATGGGTTAGGCTTCCTCAGAGCACTCCCGGGGCTTTTTACACAGTGCCCCACAATCCCATGCACGTACGACTCTGGAATTGTATTTCCGCCAACCGCTGCTTTGGACGGGAGGAAGACGCTCCTCAAATATTTCACAGATTATTAAAGGAAACACAGGTTACACTTCACATTAGAACATGTGTACATTTGCACTTTGCAGCTTTTGTTGTTTTACTAGCGGTTTGAAGTTCCCCCTGCTGTGTTCATGTCCGCTGTCCTTGTACACCACCATCTTGACACAACACCACTATAGGAGGGCAAGGGCATCCATTCACCAAGAGGAGGAAAAAGTAAAACGTTGGATATTTCTGGCACACTTTCACTTCACAGAGCACAGTGTAGCATTATATCCAGGGAAGATTTGGAGCTGTGGCCTGATTCACCTGCATGTTGTCACATAAAGATGCTAATTTCCACAACCATTGCACCTTGCACTGTCGGTAGATGCAGACAGCATTCCATTCTGTGGTGATTTCAGGAGTGTGATGGGGAACATTCTCCCTGTGTCCTGATAGAGTGTGTACTAGTTTCCCGTGTCTGCCATTGCATAGGAACACAAAAAGGGTGGAAGGGGTGGAAGTTTCCTCATGCTTTCCCTCTAAATACCCATCTGTGTCTTTGAAGGCCACAACAGGTGACTTCATCCACCAGGTGAACGACGAGTCCCTGTAGTACCACTACCAAGACAGTGTGCAGGTACACCTGCCCCACTCCATAGGCCAGTGCTGGACTGAGGTCAGACCTATGTTGAGGCATTCTCCACACCCAGGGACCCAAGAGCCAGAGAAGAGGATGCATTTAGGCTGAGATATGGGGATGGCTTCCTCACAGAACTCCCATGGTTTTTAAACAGTGTCAAAGCACAACATGCAGTCAGAATTCTGGACTTCCATTTCTTCCAACAGCCTCGTTGGCCTGGAAGAAGTCACTCTTCACGTATTTCAGAGATTATTGCGAATTGTATGTTATACTTCAATGTAGAACAGGTGTATATTTCTATCTTGCTTGTTTTAGTTGTTTTTCCTCCCAGGTCCAGCTTTCATTAGAAGTTCATTTCTGCTTTCCTTTTCCACAGCCTCAGCGGTATACATCACCCATATAGAAGGTGGAGGGTATTGTAGATAGTAATGAGAGCAAATTAAATATGGACTTTTGCTGCAAATTTTTACTACACAAGCCATTGGAAGCAGTTGTAATGCTGGCCGATTATTAGCTTTGGTGTTATTCATGTTCATTTTTCTTTGTGATTACTGTAATTTTCCTGAATGATTCAGCCTTTTAGTCATTGCATTTATTGTCATGAAGCCCTTCTGCTGTGATTTCAACAATGCATCCTGTTTTATTTTTGTGTGTCCTGGATTGTTTGGTACTAGTTTCCTTCTCCTGCCATTACACAGGTCCCCAGTTTGTGTGGAAGGTCCCTGATGCCTACCCTCTAAATACGCAGCTCTATCTTCACAGAAATCAAATGGTCGCATTGTCTATGAACTGTTTCAGGAGTCCGAGTACAACAGCTGTTTTGACAGAGTGCAGGCAAACCAGACCAACACCACCATCTAGTGCTGGTGTAAGTTGAGAGCTAAGCTGTGGCCATCTTCAAACCCAGGAATCCAAGAACACTTGAGAGGGACAACTGTATAAGCTCATGTATGGGGATGGTTACCTCAGAGCCCTCTGACAATTGTTTATAATGTTTTCTACAATCCCAGACTCATACGAATCTGGACCTCCACTTTTCCCACTAGCTACACTGAATGGGAAAAAGACACTCACATATTGGAAAGAATATTAGTGCAAAAAAATATGTAACACTTCGCAGAGTTTCACATGAACATTTACCTTTTGCTGTTTTGTAATTTTTCTACCCCGTGAAGTTTCTGGTGGGTTAGTCAGCTGCAATTTTTTGCAGATCTCCAAGTCTTACACATTATTACCATGGAATGGGGGTGGGGGTGTTGTACATAGAAGTGAAGAGAAGGTAAATGTTGGATTATTTCTCTGCAAGTTTTCAGTTCACAGGCCAGGGCACACCTTTGTGTTATACCCTGGTAGGAGATGTCAACAACTTAGTCATCTCTATATTATCTGTTAAAATGGGTTGTATCCGCAGTCTTCATCCATTCACTAACTTTGGATTTTGAGATCATTCAATTCTGCTTCCTCTTCAGCAGGCCTGTCAGGAACATCCTCACTGTGTCACATTAAGTGTATCAGTTTGCCAAGGCTGCCATCAGGATGAAAAAGGTGTTTTGTAGTATTTCTGATGCCTACTGTCCTGGTAGTGGCTTTGTTTTTGTAGTTTCAACAAAGACATCCTGGTGGAGTTTGTCAATGGGTTGAAGTACTCTACCTTGACAGACAAGTGTTAGATGCATCAGACCACGGACCCTAGCTCATGTTTCACTGAGGTGAGAGCTATGACATAAGGGTCTCCACATCCATGACCCACAGATTACATTCTACTACCCATGACCATACTCAGTCTATGTTCTCCCTCAGGGCCTCCAATAGCTTTCGCTACCCTGTCCCACAGTGCTGTATACAGAGGAATCTGGACCTAGAGTTCTACCTCCAGCTTCAAATGATGACAAAATGAAAATACTTTAATACTAATATTAAAAAACATAGTTTTCTCATAGTAGACACAGTCATATTTGTATTTTCTTGATCTTTTGGATAGCTTTTGATGTTTTAATTTTTAATAATACCTTATTGCTGTTCGAATACAGTTTTCTCCATTGCCCAACCACAACTATCTCCCACCTTACCTTCCCCCATCTCCCACTCTCAATCCCATCCCCCTTTGTCCTTGTCCATGTGTCCTTTATACATGTTCATTTACCACCCTTTCCCTTCTTTCCCATGGAATTTGCCTCTCCTCTCCCCTCTGGTTGCTGTCAGTTTGTTTTTAATATCAGTGTCTCTGGTTATATTGTGCTTGCTTGATGTCTTCTTAATTAGGTTCCACTTATAGGTGAGATCACATGGTACTAGTCATTTACCACCTCACTTCCTTTACTGAGCATAATGTTCTCCAGTCCCATCCATGTTGTTACGAAGGGTATGGGGTTCTTCTTTTTTTCAGCTGTGCAGTACCTCCTTGTGTAAATGTACCAAAGCTGATTGATCCACTCATTTAGTGATGGGCACCTAGGCAGCTTCCAGCACTTGGCTATTGTGAAATGTGCTGCAGTGAACACCGGGGTTCATAGGTGCTTCTGACTTAGTGGTTCAGGATTCTTAGGGTATAATCCCAGAAATGGATTTTCTGGATTAAAGGCAATTCCATTTTCATTTTCTTGAGGAAATTCCATACTGTTTTTCAGAGAGGCTGCACCAGTATTCATTCTCAGGAACAGTGCACTAGTGTTCTCTTGTCCCCTCAAGCCTGCCAGCAATTAGTTTTTGTTGATTTGTTGATGATGGCCATTTGGACTGGTGTGAAGTGGTATCTCATTGTCATTTTAATTTGCATGCCTCTGAGGGCTAGTGATGCTGAGCATCTTTTCATATGTCTCTGGGCCCTCTGTATGTCCTCCTTGGGAAACTGTCTGTTCAGGTCCTTTGCCCATCTTTTAATTGGATTGTTGGTCTTTCTGGTGTGGAGTCATGTGAGTTGTTTACGTATTTTGGAGATCAAAGCCTTGTCTGAGATATCACTGCCAAATAGATTTCCCATATTTTGCCATACAGATGTTTCCCTTTTCATTTTTAAATGTTTTCTTTAGTCATGAAGAGGCTATTTTTTTATTTTGATGAGGTCCTATTTGTATATTCTTTTCCATATGTCCCTTGCTCTAGGGGACATATCAGTGACAAAATTGCTGTGTGGACTATCTGAGGTTTTCTTGCCTCCCTTGTCCTCTAGGACTTTTGTGGTATCATGACTTTTATGGAAGTCTTTTATCCATCTTGAGCTTATTTTATGTATGTTGTAAGTTTGTGGTTGAAATCCATTTTTTTTTTTTTTGCATGCAGCTGTCCAGATCTCCCAACACCTTTTGTTGATAAGGCTATCTTTATTCCATTTTGTGTCTCTGCCTTCTTTTTCTGATATTACTTGACCACAGAGGCATGGGTTTATTTCTGGGATTTGTATTCTGTTCCACTGATCTATTCGTCTATCCTTATGGCAATCTCACATTGTTTCCATTATTGTGGCATTGTAGTATAGTTTGATGTCAGCTATGGTGATCTCAAGTACTTTTTCTTCTTTCTCAAATTGCTGCAGCTATTTGGGGTTGTTTATGGTTCCATATACATTTTGGAAATGTTTGTTGTATAACTGTGAAATAAGTCATTGGTAGTTAAATAAGGATTGCATTGAATCTCTACATTGTTTTTGGGTAGCATGGACATTTTGATGTTTCCAATTCTTCCAATCCATGAACATGGTATATGCTTCCATTTATTTGTGCCTTCCTTAATGTCTTTCTTCAGAGTTGTGCATTTTTCTCAGTACATGTCTTTTACCTCCTTGGTTAGGTTTCTTCCTAGGTGCTTTAGTTTTCGTGTTGTTATAGCAATTGGGATTTTTTTCCTGACTTCTGTTTCTGGTATTTTCATTGTTGGTGTGTACAAAAATGCCTCCAATTTCTGAATATTGACTTTGTATTCCACTGTTTTTCCAAATTCACGTTTTACTTCCAGTAGATTTTTTGGTGGAATCTGTAGGGTTTTCTTTGACACTATGATGCCATGTGCAAACAATGAGTTTTATTTCCTCCTTTCCAGTTTGTATGCTTTCTATTTCCTCTTGTTGTCTAATTATTGTGACTAGGACTTGTGATGTTGTTTTGAGTAGAAGTTGTGAAGGTGGATATCTTTATGTTGCTGCTCATCTTAGTGGGAAAGCTTTTAGTTTCTGCCTATTGAGTATGATTTTGGCTGTAGGTCTCTCTTAGTTGGCTTTTATTGTGTAGAGGAATGCTCCTTCTTTTCCCACTTTGCTGACTGTTTATTTCATTAATGGTGCTGCAGCTTATCAAAAGCTCTTTCTGCACCTATTGATAAGATCATGTGATTTGTGCCTTTCCTTTTGTCCATGTGATGTATTACCTTCATTGACCTATGAATATTGTACCATCCTTGCATGTCTGGCATGCATCCCACTTCATCATGATGTAATGGCTTTTTAATGTATTGCTGGATGCAGTTTGCCAATATTGTGTTGAGGATTTTAGCGTCTATGTTCATCAGCGATACTGGCTTGCACTTTTCTTTCTTTGTTGTATCTTTCCCTGGTTTTGGGATTAGAATAATGCCAACTTCATAAAAAGAGTTTGGGGGTTTTGCATTTCCTTTTTTTTTTTTTTTTTGCAATAGTATGTGTAGGATGGGGTTTAGCTCTTCCTTAATGTTTTGTAAGATTCTCTCCTCTGAAACTGTGTAGTCCAGGGATTTGGTGTGCTGGGAGTTTTTTGATTAGTGCTTCGACTTCATCAGCTGTTATTGGTCTTCTCGGGGTTTCAGCCTCATCTTCATTCAGTTTTGGAAGACTTTATTTTTCTAGAAATCTGTCCATTTCACCTAGGTTTTCACCTTTCTTGGCCTATATTTCTTCATAGCACTTCCTTAAAATCCCTTGTATTCTGTGGTGTCACTTGTAACCTCTCTTCTTTCTTTCCTGATTGTGTTTATTTCGTTTCTTGTTTTCTTTCTTGATGAGTCTGCTGAAATGCTTGTTCATTTTCTTTACCTTTTGAAAGAATTAGCTCCTGGATTTACTGACCCTTAGAAATGTTCCTTTAGTCTCTATGTCATTTAATTGTGCTCTGATCTTTGTTCTTTTCTTCCTTCTGCTTGCTCTGGGCTGTCTTTGTTGTTGTTCCTCCAGGTCTTATAGATGTAGGGTTGGGTTGTGGATTTGAAATGTTTCTATCTGTTTTAGGTGGGCCTGTATCACTATGAACTTCCCTTTACAGACTGCCTTCTCTGAGTTCATGAATTTTGGACTGTCATGAGTTCATTTTCATTTGTTTCCAGAAACTTTTTGATTTTTGTCCTTGATCTCATTCTTAACTCATTCATTGTTGAATAGCATGCTATTCAATCTCCATGATTTGATTATTTTTGAGTTCTTTCCTTGAGGTTGGTTTCTAGTTTCCTGCCCTTTATGCCTTTGAAGATGTTTGACATGATTTCAGTTGTCTTGAGTGTTAAGGTTTGTTTTGTGTCCCATCTTGTGATCTATCTTTGAAACTGTTCCATGTGCATTCAAAAAGAATGTGTCTTTGGCTTCTTTAGGATGGAAGGTTACACACACACACACATGCACACACACACATCAGTGAAGTCAATTTGATCCAGGATATTGTTCGATGCCCGAATATCCTCATTGATATTTTGTTTGGAGGATCTATCCATTTTTGACAGTGGGGGGTTAAAATCCCCTAGTATAAGTGTGTTGCTGTCTATATCTTTCCTGAATTTCTCCAAAATTTTCCTTATGTATTTTGGTGCTCCCATGTTGGATGCATATATGTTTATAATGTTTATGTCTTCTTCATGGATTCTTCCGAGTATAATGAATTTTCTTTGTGAGTCTCTTTTTATGGTCTTTGTTTTCAAGTCTATTTTTGTCAGATATAAGTATTGCTACACCAGCTTTTTTCCCTTTCCATCTGTGTAACATATTTTTCTATCCCTTCACTTACAGACTATGTAGGTATTTTGTTGGAAGGTTGGTCTCTTGTAGGTAGAATACGTGTGGGTCATGTTTTCTTATCCATTCAGCTTCCCAATGTGTTTTGATTGGAGCATTTAATCCATTTACATTTAAGATTATTACTGACAGGTTCTTATTCATTGCCATTTTACTCCTTTTGTACCTTTGTTCATTTCTTTCTCAGTGTTGTTCTTTCTCATCTTAAAACAGTCCCTTTAGCATATCTTGCAATGCTGGTTTGTTGGAGGTATTCTTTTAGTCTTCTTTGGTCTGGGAAGCTCCTTATTTTTCCTTTCATTTGAATTGAAAACCTTACTGTATAGAGTAGTCTTGGTTGCAAACCTTGTTTCTCATTACTCAAAATATTTCTTGCCATTCTCTTGTAATGTTTCTGTTGAGAAGTCAGCTGCTAGCCTAATCAGGGCTCCCTTGTAATGTACTTCCTCTTTTCCCCTTGCTACCTTTGAGATCCTTTTTTTGTCTTTATATGTTGTGATTTTTATCATGTGTCTCATAGTGGGCCTCTTTGTGTTCCTTTGATTGGGACGCTCTCTTCTTCCTGGACTTTTGTGGCTTTTCCCTCATCAAATTAGGGAAGTTTTCCTTCATTACTTTTCCAAACAAATTTTCTATCCTTGGCTCTTCTTCTTCTCCTTCTGGTAACCTTATAATAAGAAAATATTCCATTTCATGTTGTCCTGCAATTCCATTGACCCCTCCTCATTCTTTTTCAGTCTTTCTTCCTCTTCTTGCTCGTTTGACGAGTTTTTTCTAGTATGTGTTCCAGCTCACTGACTAGATCCTCTGCTTCATCGAGCCAGCTTTTGAATTCTTCTACTGTGTTCTTCAACTCAGTAATTGTATTCTTGATTTCTTCTTGTCCCTTGGTAATTGTTTCTATGCATTCCATTATGCTGATTTGCTTTGAAGTAAGTCCCTCATAATTTCCCTGTAGTTTTTGGTAATTTGCTCTGAGTTCATTGAACTTCCTTATAACCTTTGTTTCAAACTCAATATGTGATTGTTGACTTGACTCTACTTTATTTCGCATTCTTTCTGAGGATTCCTATTTTCCTTTTGATTGGGGGTTGTGTCTTTGTGTTTGCATTGTCAGTGGGACTCTTCTTTTTTTTCTTCTGTTTCTTGATCTGTTTTATCTTTCTGACTTCCAGGTATGAAATTCTATGGTGGGAGGCCTGTGAGATACAGTGATGCAGTCACTTTGATCAGCATAAGTTGATGTTCTTGCAATATGCTTTATGCCTTCTTTGCTGGTTTGCTGGATGTAATTGGTATTGGATGTCATTGGTTCATTCTTTCATGGATCCCTCCCTGCTGTGGTTGACTGAGGGTCACTCTGCCCACTACATCTTGTGTACTGTTCTGCAGGTACTGCCTGAACAAAACCACACAGCCTAAGAAACAAACCTACACCTGCAAATTTAGCTCCTCTCAACAATCCCACTATCAATAGCAAATGAACCAGTATTAATAAGGGTGTAGTGACATTAAGACACTTAAATGAAAAAAAAGTGGATATGAGATGAACTACTGGAAGAGAACTCTTTTTGAGAGGCTAGAGGAAGGAGCCCCAATGAGAATTGAGAGTTGGAGTAATGGAAGGAGACAAGGTAAAGTTTCCTGAAGAGAACGGAATGGCGTATGAGAAGAGAATCATATAATATCAGGTTTAAACAGATGTTAATATAAAATAAAATAATTGAGGAAGAGCAAAAGGAAGGAAAAACATTAAATAACTAACTAAAATATATGAGCCAAATTAGACAGAATGACCCTCCAGAGTACTATCAACAACACACAAGCTAAAATTCATATAGGTGGTATGGGATGAGAGGGAAAAAAGAAACAAAGAAAAGTCTAAGAGATATTTAGAGGAATGGGAAATGATTTTTATAATGATAGAGGGAGAGGGAATTCTAAGAGTAGAGAACAGAAACCAGACCAAGTAAAAAAAAAACATTTTGAGATGTAAAAAATAAAGAATAAAGAAAATAAGGGCAGGATGAAAGAGCAAGGAAAGAAAGGGAAAAAGAAAGAGTAAATAAAAATAAGCTAAGATAGAAAAATTAAAATTTGAATCTAAAGAAAAAAATAGTAGGAGAGGGGTCCAGTAAAATTTGTTATTTAAAATGCAGAATTAGCAAAGTTCTAGAGATAACCTTGTAAAAACAGTGCAACAACAACTGCCCGACACAGAAACAAGTAGCAAAGTTCCTTAAAGGTGTAGAGAGAATGCAGGTGTTTTAAGATCTGGGGAAAAGTATGTGAAATGAGCAAAAGTATGTGAAATGTCCCTTGGGAATAGAATTAGTTTTGAGTGTTGGGATGTGGAAGAAACAGTAAGAGTGTTGAATCGGAACAAGTTGCAGCTAGGGAGAAAACCAAGTTTGAAATGAAAATATTGCAAGGAAGGTAAAATGGGCTAAGAGATGGGAGGTGCAAAATATGTGAATTGAAATGCACTTTAGTATAAATCAAGTGACTTCTTATACACAACCTGGCTGGACAAGAAATGAATGTTATAAAGCTATGCAGGAAAGCAAATAGCACAAACCGTGAAGACAACAATGGTAGCTCTCTTCTCAGTAGCCTCTCATATTTTCCACTGTTTTTTCTTTCTCCATCTGCCTCTGGTGATGTCAGATGTTGACCCCATGTGACCTTAGGCAGCCTGTTCAATACTTCCAGTGATCTGCTGTCACTGGCTGTCTCCTGCAAGTTTTAGTCTGGTCACTCTGCATTCACTAGTCAGGTTTAAGCATCTCACAGGGTGGCAAACCCCTCCTGGAGTGGTGTCTATTGTTTCTCCCCAGGCTGCTGTGTCTTCTTGCTTCTCAGTTTCTGTTCTTTTAAACAACCTGTCTCAGAAGTCTACAGAGAAGTGAGGTTGCTAGTCTCACAGAACATCTTCATAATGGAGGTTGTTGGCCGCAGGGACGCAGTCTCTCAGTGCAAGTGGACGTGGTGCCATTCACTTCTGGTGACATGTTGGGAGCCCTGAGTGGATCACTTAAGTGCATCTGAGTGACTGAATACATTTTCTGGGCATGCCAAAACATAGCACTCCACTGATGGTGTATAGAGACACTCAAGTTTTCACAATTCCACAGAAGAGGAGGAAGTTGTGAGAGTGTTGGCAGGGCTGGTTCCTTTTGAGTGGTTTCTGCCTAGCTCTTACATGGCCATCTTCTCACTCTTTGTCCCATGGAATTTCCTCTGTGCTCCCATGTGTCCTCCCGTCCTCTTGTAAGGTCACTGGTCATATTGCATTAAGACCCATAACACTGAATTCACTTAACATAAATAATTTCCTTCAGAACATACTCATACAGGCACAGTTTGTAGTTCTAGGGTTTCTGAAGTCATGGAATTTGGTTGACACACTTAAGACCACAATGTTTACCTGTACTCTCCTCAGCAGAGAGGACATGCGCAGGTAAAATTGGATCAGCCCCACAGAGATTCCAAAAGGAAAATCTGTACCATGACAGTGCCAACAGAACTTTTGTGATGGTGACTGTTGCTGTGCACCAATCTGGCCCAAAGGTATATCATTCCTTTACATTTAGAGCAATGTAGGGGAAAATAAAGAATGGTAAACTTACAACATATAAAAAGAAGAAAAATTGACCGATCTAATTTCAACGTGTCCAAGGCAATCCCACACTGAAAATCAAGGATTTCCCTTGATTTCACTTCCCCCAGCATCCTTTGACTCACCTGTCAGCTTTTTCCTTCCACAGGGATTCAACCTTTCTGAGCCATCTGCTCAGACTCCTGCCTAGTGATGAGCTTTCTCCAGTCAGGAATTACCAGACATCTGCTCCTGTGCACTTTCGGCATCTCAAGATTACCTTTCATGTAAAAGAAAGGGAAATAAGTGTCCTTTTGGAAATAACTGGTTTTCAAAGGCTGTGTTTCTCCATCTAGGGCACACTTTTCAAATGGAGAGGGATAGTGTTCCCCAAACCATTTCCATCAAGATGAGGAATAGAGTAGGGTCAGGTAACTACAGGGAAATGACATACAACCCTAGCCCTGCACAGTTCTCTGTTCTAACCTGTGTGACCTTGACCAGCCATTTGACATGCCTAAACCTGTGTGATTTCATCTGTATCATGAGGGTGCTCTTTGATGTCTTGTGGGTCCACAGCTCTTCATACAGACTATGAGTATGGGAAGTCTATTATGTCTCATCTTAAAGAAAATGCCTAGAAATAGCCCTGGCTAGTGTGCCTCAGTGATTATGTGCCAGCCTGTGAATCAAAGGGTAGCCAGTTCAATTCCCAGTCTGGGCATAGGACTGGGGTACCCATCAGGTACCCTATTGGGGGGCATGTGAGAGGCGGCTATACATTGCTGTACCTCTCCCTCTCTTTCACTCTCTCTAAAAAAATTGAGTAAGTAAAATCTTTAAAACAGTGTCTAGAAAATAAAAATTGTATCAAAAGCCCCATTCACCAAACCTAGATGGTACTTGTAAAACCTATCGATAAAACTGTATTCAGCATAAGCACTCCCCACCCTTCCCTTGCACAAGTCCTTGAGGGCCTAAAAGGTTTGGATGAGCTCTAGACCTCAGTAAACCTGATGATTCATGGTCATGCCATTGATGGGATGTCTATATTGGTCCTACACAGGATGTAGCTGAATTCATTCTTAACCTAGATGAATCCTTCGAATGGCAGGCCCTCAAGGGAAGCACACTGAAGAAAGTGGCAGATGTCATGGCTCCAGCTTTCCTCCGTGGAAACATCTCCCACCTCACCAACTTCAGGTCTGTCTATCAGGCTTTCTCCAGAGCCCAAATGTTCTTGGGTAATGTACTTTCTTGGTGAGCATGTGCCCCTTCTCAGCACAGCTGTGTTTCTGCCCTTGGCTACCTGTATCTTATAAAAATGTCACCACATATCTCTGAGCCTCACTTTGTTCCTTAGAAATGTGGGGTGACAAAGACAAACCTCATAATGTTCTTGTAGAGACTACTGTGGGGACAATCCAGGCAGGTCTCAGCTGTCACCTGGCTCTGCACATAGGCCTTCTGGATGTACTGTGGCAGTTCATGGCAACTATTTTTTTAAACGTCCATCATGGAAAATCTCCTTCCTCACCAATAGTGGCCTGTGACATTTCTGAGCTTGGAAAAGCAAGTGGAAAAGAATCTTTCAAGAAGTTGGGGAAACCACTTTCGTGATATTTGCCCTTGTGTTTGATGTGGCCAAATGTGGATTCTCTGGGCATGGCACAGTTCCCTTGGCTCAATCAGATATCTGAGATGGTCCTGGTTGGACTTCATTTATTTGACAATATGTATGAAGCACCTACCACAAGTAGGCCCTACTAGAGGCACTTAGTACAACTCAGTGATTGAAACACACAGAATCCCAGGGACTCAGTTCTACTCAATGCATCATTCAGTCACAGTAGATATCTTTTTCAGGTCCAGGCCTCTATCTATCAGATCAGAGAGCATCAAGGTCTTCTTGATACCTGAATGTCTACCTACTTGTACTGGAAATGGACACTCACGAAGGTATGAAATACAAAGTTGGGTGTTGTTGGTTCCAGAAGGAAGACCTGGTATCTTGAGAGCACACTGGCTGTGGCAGGGAGTGTCTGGCACCACAAGCTCTTATAGTTGTGATTGCTAAGTAGGGCCTGAGCTCTGGTGGCTTCTATCACTAGAGTATAGAACAACAAGAACTGAGGATTTAGCCCCTGGCATCACAGAACCAGACAAAGGCTGGCCTGTATTTTGCCCTAGCATCCTCAACTCCCCACAGTCAACTGCTGCTTAGCCAGCTCCTCTCCCGTGAATTCCCATTGCTATCCCCAGGCACCAAAAAGGAGATGTGGTCAGAGCCTGCTAAGCAATATACCTGAAACCTCAGTGTAGATGAGCAGGTGTATGAAGGGTTTGGGTAGGTAGTTTATACACTTTGAGAAGAAATGTCATTGAAAGGAAAAGACTCACAGGTTTTCCATGCTAAAACTGCTGCATTGTCATGACTGCTCCTCCCAGGACAGCCACACAGGGGTCAAGGTGGCCATTGGACTTTCCCCTGTTGGCCATGGGCATGCTCACGGGCTCTGTCCCAAACAAGTTTGTCGTGAGAGGGCAGCTGAAAGGGAGAATGTCAGAATCTGACTCTGCTGCCCATCTGCCTCTCCCCAGGGCCATTGCTTCTGCAGTGGGAAATAGGATGGATCAAGTGCCGGAGTTCAGCCAGCCCCTACATTTACCCTTGCTTTGCCTGAAGCAGGCCTGGGTCCAGGTCAGCTTTCCTACTTCACAGCTTCTGTGTGAGGCCCAACTTCTGTGGGTCAATCTGAAATATCCAGAGCTAAAGGATGCATCGCCAGAAGGTGAGGGACCTTCAATCTGGAAAGATGATCTTGGAAGGGAAGGTTAATTGGCACAACTTCCTTTAAAGGCAGGGTCACCTTGCCTGTTTCTGGAAAATCAAGGAAAAGTGAGGTGTGAATCTGGTTTTTTTTCTCCTGATCCTCCAGATCCACATCCAGAGTTCAAGAGAAATGCACCTCCACAAGAAATACATGCTCATTGGTTAATGCATGGTTCAGCTAGAGATCGTTCCTTGGCCTGGCCCAGCCAGATGCAGTGCCTGAAGCCAGGATGGAGGTATCTGGTGTGCTTCTTTTTTCTTTTGCTGTTACAAGTTATAAGCTTTATTCTAAATAAATAAGAGGAATGTACCCTAACAATAAATATATAATATAAGAACCATAATTTTCAACAATACCACTTTCTGTATATAAAATATATTTCATGAAATAAAATATTGTAAAATATATAGAAATAAAGTTGTTAATTAAAAAGACATGTGGACAATACGTACTCATATACATATACATAGTACAGTTTTATATATATATGGGTGTGTGTGTGTGTGTACAAATATGTATGAGGTGGATTGTAAACAATGTTTGCTATACCAGAAATTCTCAAAATAACTTCTAAAACAGATTTACATTTGTGCTGAAGCCACATATTCATTTCCAGCCCTATATGTAGGGCCATAGTTCACTGATACAACAGGAACAATCTATAATTTAATTCAAGTCCAAGCCATCAACAGTTATAAGATAATGAATAACATTGAAATGCAGTTTGCAGGCAAGTGTTTGAAGACAAATTGTGCTGTTGTCAAATGAAGTCACATCAATAGAGGCATAAAGTTGTAGCTGACACACAAAGGCAGTCACTCTCATGTCTGTACTCTTGCTCTGAGGGGAGACCTATGTTCTATCTTCTGATTCTTATCTGCTTTGAATGAAAACCAGATAGCTCATCTAAAAAACCAAGCCAACACTCCCCAGGTATCCAAGATGAAAATCTAATTATTTACAGGATCAAGCTGAAAGGGTTCTTTTGGTCAATAATGCAGGTAAAGTTCAGGTCCTGAATCTTGGCACATGGTGTGAGCTTAGAAACTGGAAGTGAGTATTAGTGTGTTTCTCATTAAAACCTCTTTGAGGAAACTACTCTTGTCACCACCCTTTTGCAGCTGAAAAAGTGAGCTAAGTTTCAGTCAAGTTGAATGGGATCCTGTGTTCATGCAATTCCAAAGTGGCAGAGCCCAGACTAAAAACCAGGAATTCTCTGACTCAAAATACCAAGCAAATGCTTTTGCCTTATAGCACATGGCTAGTCCCAGGTTAGACTAGATGAGTGGCTTTTAAATTTTTCACCGAACTCAATGATGGGATGAGTATAACCTAGTACACATGCAAACACACACATATATAAGCTAAATTTAAAGTCTCATGGCATAATTCTCACCCCTCCTGACAACTTGAAGACATTGTGGCAGCAATTTCTATGGGTCTTTTAGTTCTCCTTTTCTCTGGTACTCCAAAAAACCAAAGACACAAACAAAAGCCTTCAACTCCATTTTGTGAGTACAGAAGAGAAGACTTGAATTTGGAGCAGTTCATATTTAAGAAAAGTAAGGTTTTACCCAAGGTCAGCATTGGGAAACATTGTAATCTTGGGCATAAAAGCTGACTTTTCAGCCCACACGCCTCCAGAATACTGCATTCTCTCCTGGGTGCCACAGTAAGGGAGATCAAAATCCTGAATCACATTCTAGCAAGGACAATCAAGATGGGGAAGCGTGTGAGATTATTTAAGGAGCCAGGAATGTTTCATATGATTTCGAATGAAAACAGTCTCTAAACCATTTTTAAGAAATAAGTATCTCTTGATAACAATTCTTTAAGATGGGAACATTATCCATCAGGACTCAATATCTTGTATGATACATTGTCTTACTGAAAGCTCATTTCTGTTAGGATTTTAGATTTTGGTGTCTAAAGGGAGAATGTTTTCTTGTGAAATGACTTTAGTCTTGTTCAATTACAGTTGTCTGCATTTTCTCCCCACCACTCCCCGCACTCCAGCCAAACCCACCTCCCTGCTTTGCTTCCACCCTCACCCTTGATTTTCTTCCTGTGCCCTTTCTACTAGTTCCTGGGAACTTCCCCCCACTGTCCCCACCCCCGTCTACTCTGGCTATTGTTAGATTGTTGTTCATTTCAATATCTCTGGTTCTATTGTACCTGCTTTTTTCTTTTGCTGATTATGTTCCATTTAAAGGGGAGATCATATGGTATTTGTCCTTCACTTCCTGGCTTATTTCACTTAGCATAAGGCTCTCCAGTTCCTTCCATGCTGTTGCAAAGGATAGGAGCTCCTTCTTTCTCTGAGCTGCATAGAATTCCATTGTGTACATGTACCATTGTTTTTTGATCCACTCATTTGCTGATGGACATTTAGGTTGCTCCCAGCACTTGCCTATTGTAAATTGTGCTGCTATGAACATTGGGGTGCATAGGTTCTTTTGGATTGGTGTTTCAGGGCTCATAGGGAATAATCCCAACAGTGGAATTGCTGGGTCAAAAGGCTGTTGCATTTTTAGTTTTGTGAGGAAATAGCATGCCGTTTTCCACAGTGGCTGCACCAGTCTGCATTCCATCAACAGTCCTCTAGAGTTCCCTTTTCTCCACAACCTCTCCAACACTTATTTGTTGATTGATTTATGATGGCCATTCAGAGCAGTGTGAGATGGTATCTCATTCTGGTTTTAATTTGCATCTCTCTGATGGCTAGTGATGCTGAGCATCTTTTCATATGTCTCTGGAGCCTCCGTATGTCCTCCTTGGAGAAGTGTCTGTTCAAGTCTTTTGCCCATTTCTTAATTTTTTTTTTGTCTTCCTGGAGTGGCGTGGTGTGAGTTCATCATACATTTTGCGGCTCAAGCCTTTGATCCATTGGCAAATATGTTTTCCTACATAGTTGGTTCTCTTTTCATTTTAATGGTATTTTCTTTAGCCAAGGAGAAGCTTTTTAATTTGATGAGGTCCCATTCATTCTTTGTTCCCTGTATGTCCCTTGCTTTAAGAGACATATCAGTGAAGATGTTGCTGAGTGGAATATCTGAGATTTGCCTGCCGATGTTTTCCTCTAGGATTTTTATGGCGTCACAACATATATTTGAGTCTTTTATCCAGCTTGAATTTATTTTTGGTTGTGATGTAAGTTGGTGAACAAGTTTCATTTCGTTTGCATGTAGCTTTTCAGATCTCCCAATACTATTTGTTGAAGAGGCTATTTTTATTCCACTGTATGCTTCTTCCATCTTTGTCAAATATTAGTTGATTGTAGAGACTTGGGTTTAGTTCTGGGATCCCTGTCCTGTTCCATTGGCCTATGTGCCTATTTTTATGCCAGTACCAGGCTGTTTTGATTATAGTGGCCTTATAATACAGTTTGATATCAGGTATGGTGATCCCTCCTGTTTTGTTCTTCTTTCCCAAAATTGCTGCAGATATTTGGGGTCGTTTATGGTTCCACATAAATTTCTGAAATGTTTGTTCTATATCTGTTAAATATTTCATTGGTACTTTAATAGAGATTGCACTGAATCTATAAATTGCTTTGGGTAGTATGGCCATTTTGATGATGTGAATTCTTCCAATCCATGAGCATGGTACATGCTTCCATTTGTTTTTGTCTTCCTTAATTTCTTTCTTCAGTGTTGTATAGTTTTCTGAGTACAAGTTCTATACCTCCTTTGTTAGGTTTATTCCTAGGTACATTATTTTTATTGTTGCTACATCAAATGGGATTTTTTTTTCCTGATTTCTGTTTCTGATATTTCTTTGTTGGGCTACAAACATGCCTTTGATTTCTGAGTATTGACTTTGTATCCCTCTGTTTTGCCAAATGCATTGATTAGGTCTAGCAGATTTTTGGTGAAGTCTATAGAATTTTCTATGTACTCTATCTGGTCATCTGAAAACAATGACAGTTTTACTTCCTCCTTTCCAATTTGGGTGCCTTTTATCTCTTTTTCTCACCTGATTACTGTGGCGAGGACACCAGTGCTATGTGGAATAGGAGGGGTAAACACGGGGATGCTTGTCTTGTTACTGACCTTTGAAAGAAAGCTCTAAATTTTGTCCTTTGAGTATGATTTTTGCTGTATGTCTCTCATATATGGCCTTTATTATGTTGAGAAATTCTTTCTCTATTCCCACTTTGCTTGGTGCTTTTATCATATATGAGTGCTGTACCTTACAAATGCTTTTTCTGCATGTATTGATATGATCATGTGATTGTTGTCTTTTGTTTTCTTTATGAAGGTTATTATATTCATTGACTTGCAAGTACTGCATCATCCTTGCATCCCTTGAATGAATCCCACTTAATCATGGTGTATGATCTTTCTAAAGAATTGCTGGATGCAGTTTGCCATTATTTTGTTGAGGATTTTAGCGTCTATGTTCCTCAGAGATATTTGCCTGAAGTATTCTTTCTTTGTTATGTCATTATCTGGTCTTGGGGTTAGGATGATGATGGCTTCATAAAAAGAGTTTTGGAGTCTTCCATCTTCTTGAATTTTAGTAATAGCCTGTGGAGGATGGGGCTAAGCCCTCCCTTAAATGCTTTATAAAATTCTCCTGTGAAACCATCTGGTCCAGGGATTTTGTGTGTCAGAAGCTTTTTGATTACTCTTCCAATTTCACCAGATTGTATTGGTCTGTTCAGGCTTTCTGCGTCTTCATTGAGGTTTGGAAGATTATATTTTTCTAGAAATTTTCCGTTTCACCTCGGTTTTCAAATTTCTTAGCATATAGGTCTTTCTGGTAATTTCTTGTAATCCTTTGTATTTCAGGGTTATCAGTTGTAGTCTCTCCTCTTTCATTTCTGGTTGTGTTTCTTTGTGTCCACTCTCTTTTTTTCTTGATGATTTTGCTAAAAGAGCTGTTCATTTTCTTTGCATTTTCAAAGAACAAGCTCATGGATTCCTTGATTCCAAGAATCTTTCTTCTAGTCTCTATGATATTGAATTCTGCTGTGATCTCAGTTATTTCTTTCCTTCTAGTTGCTCTGGCTGTTTGTTGTTGTTCCTCATGTGTTTGTGCACATAGTTTTAGGTTGTTTGTTTGAAATGTTTCTATCTTTGTTAGGTAGTCCTGTAATGGTATGAATTTCCCTGTCAGGACTGCCTTTGCTGTGTCCCATAAATTTTGGGTTGTTGTGAGTTCATTTTCATTTGTTTCCAGAAACATTTTGATTACTTCCCTAATCTCATAATTCAACCATTCATTGTTTAATAGTATGTTATTCTATGTCCATGAGTTTGAATATTTGGGGGTATTTCCTTGAGGTTCGTTTCTACTTTCAAGCCCTTGTGGTCAGAAAAATCTTGATATGATTTCAGTTTTCATAAATTTGTCGAGTCTTATTTTGTGTCCTATCACATGGTCTATTTTTGAGAATGTTCCATGTGCATTTGAAAAAATGTGTACTTATTTAATTTGGGATGAAAGGCTAGATAGATAGATAGATAGATAGATATCAGTTAACTGCATTTCATCTATGGCTTTGTTGAATACCACAATAACTTTGTTGATATTTCATTTGGAAGCTATGTCCAATTTTTACAGTGATTTGGTAATATCCCCTACTATAATTGTGTTGCTGTCAATATCTTTCTTGAAGTCCTCCAAGATTTTCTTTATGTATTTGCGTGCTGCGATGTTGGGTGCATACATATTTACAATGTTTATGTATTATTGATGGATTCTTCCCTTGAGTATTATGTCTGGATCTCTTTTCATGGACTTTATTTTCAAGTCTATTTTGTCCACTATGAGTATTTCTTCCCCGGCTTTTTCTTTTCCTCTCCATTTTCTTGGAATATGTGTTTCAAACCCCTCACTTTCAGTCTGTGTAGCTCTTTTATTCTTAGTTGGGTCCCTTGTAGGCAGCATATGGGTGGGTCGTGATTCTTATCCATTCTGCTATTCCTTGTCTCTTGATTGAGGTATTTAATCAACTTTACATTTAAGAATAGTATTAATAGGTACTTACTCTTTGTCATTTTTTCATATTTGTGTTCCTGTCTTTCAGAGTTTTTCTTCCTATTCTTCACTTGATCTTAGCCAAAAGGCTGAGAAGCGATAATTCTTTTTCCTATTCTTAAAGCAATCCCTTTAGCATCTCTTCCAGAGCTGGTTTGGAGGAGGTATAATGTTTCAGGGTTTTTTTTTTTTTAATCTGGGAAGCTCCTAATTTGGCCTTCCATTTTAATTGAGAGCTTTGATGGGTAAAGTAGCCTTTTTTGCAGATCTCAGGTTTTCGTTATTTGGAATATTTCTTGCCATTCTTTTCTGGCTTAGAACATTTCCATTGAGAAGTCAGCAGCTAGTCTTATTGCGGCTCCGTTCTATGTTACTTCTTGTTTCTCCTTTCGTGCCTTTAAGAGTGTCTCTTTATCTTGGAATTTTGCCATTTTAAGTATGATGTGTCTGGAAGTGGGCCTCATAGGGGGTCCTCTTGATTGGGACTCTCTGTGTTTCCTGGGTTTGTGTGACCTTTTATCTAGTCAAATTAGGAAAGTTTTCCATCATTACTTTTTCAAACAGGTTTTCTTTCCCCTACTCTTCTTCTTCTCCTTCTGGTATCCCTATTATGTGGATATTGTTGCGTCTCATGTTGTCCTGCATTTCCCTTAATCTCTCTTCATTCTTTCTCAGCCTCTTTTCCTTTTCTTGATCATTCTGGGTGTTTTTTTTTCCTACCTTGTTCTCCAGCTCACGGATACGATCCTCTGCTTTATCGATCCTTCTTTTGATTCCTTCTACTGTGTTCTTCAGTTCAGAATTTGTATTCTTCATTTCCTGTTGGTGCTTGTTGATAGTTTCTATTTCCTTTTTCACACTGATATTGTTTGCAGTGATTTCCTTGTCGTTTCCCTGCTGTTTTTGATAATTCTGTGTGAGCTCATTGAGCTTCCTTATAACCATTGCTTTGAACTCAGTATCTGATAGTCAACATGCCTCTATTTTATGTAGCATTTTTTTCCTGAGGCTTCTGCCTTTTCTTTCATTTGGGGATTGTTTCTTTGTCTTCTATGTTTTGTCAGACTCTTCTTGGTAGCCACTGCTTCTTTAATTGTTCTGTTCTGCTTCCCTGGTTTTATGGTATTAGCTTCTATGGTAGAAGACCTGTGAGATTTGGTGCCTCAGTCTTCCTGATCTCCCAAGTTTGCTGGTCTGGGGCTGTGATTTATATTGGCTCTCTGTATGTCTTTGTGTTTTTATTGTTGCTGCATCTTTCTTTGGTGGGTCCTTCCCTCCAGTTTTTTAACTGAGAATCACTCTGTCCACCACCTCTTGTATTCTGTTGTGCACATGTAGGCAGGTTGTGTTGAAGCTTGTTCTTCTGAGTGTGCAAAGTTTTGAGGATTCTCTCTTGCCCTTGTTCAGTTGTTTGTTCTGGGTAATTTCTCCACCATTTAGTTGTACTTCTAGATAGTTCCTCAGTTGAGTTAGTGGGGCTTATACTACCTCCTCCAACTTCTTCCATTGTTATCTGTTGGGAGTCCCTTTGTTGGTGTGTCTCCACTTCCAGCAAGTACCTTGGTGTTCACAGCTTCTACCTACACTTTTTGTGATCAGTTGGAGAAGGAATGGAAAACAGTTTGAGACAGCAGGAGCGTATTCTATGAAATTTAAAGTATCAACTCATAGAGAAGGGATTGGAGATCCTTGGGATATGTATAGTGTTAACTGTGATATTTCACCCAACCAACTACTTTTTAGAAAGGATGGAAAGAAGATAAGACTCTTGTTAGTGGGGGGAGGATCGTGAGTTGGATTTAGAAAGCAGTGAGCCTGTAGGAGGTCAGATCTTGAGGCAAAATGAGAGTGAAAAAGAGAAAATAGGTGTAGTTTGGGACAAAATAGATTTAACCACCACAGCAATTATTTATGATAATAATAGAGCAACAATCATGTGACGTAATCTGTGTTATCTGGATAACAAGAATAGGAAGTATCAGAACTGGAGTAGTGTGCTAAAGGAACAAAAGAGAAGTGAGACACGGGATATTAAAAATACACTATGAAAGAGATAACAAAGGAAAACAGTCAAACAATGAAATTTAACCAGCCCACTGATGAAGACTAAACAGAAAGAAGAGAAATACAAAAATCCTAATGAAATGAAAGATATAACACTAGTAAGTAATAATACTTATATAAAATAACTTTCAAATTCTCTGAGAGAGCAAAGTGAAATGTTTCACTGTCTCAGTTGTTGGGATATCCACTCTTTAGGTCCAACTCTGGTCTTTTCACAGTTCCAGGTTTATTGTCTCACTTGTGAGAATTTAATAGAAGAAAAAGGAGGAGGAGGAGGAGGGGGAGGGAGGAAGGAAGAAGAGATAAGAAGGCAAAAAAAGAAAGAATGAAAAAAGAAAGAAGGAAAGCAAGGAAGGAGGAGTTAAAAGAAAAGAAATTACATAAAAAGCATTATGCTAAGCAAAATAAGCCAGGTGGTGAAATATAAATACCATATGATCTGACCTTTAACAGGAATTTAATCAACAAAATAAAGAAACAAGCAAAATATAAAGAAAGACACTGAAATTGAGACCAGGCTGACAGAGACCAGAGGGGAGAAGGGAGGGAATTTCAGGGGAAGGGGAGAAAGGTTTTAAGAAATTAGTATAAAGGATACATAGACCATAATATGGAGGGTAGAAATGAAAGGAAGGTGGGGAGAGTTGGCGCATGGGCTTGGAGGGGGGTAAAGGGCAGGAAACTGTACCTCAACAACCATGAAAATAAAATAAAATTTAAAACCAAAAGCCCCCTGCTGGCTTCAAACTGGCGAAGCCAGTTCTGCTGGTATTCCTGGGTGTAGCAGGCTGAGAGGGAATTGTTTTTGCTTTTCTCCCTTCCTGAGCTGCACTCCCCCAGCCTCCAGGCCAGTTCCTCAGTTCCCTGCCCAGCCCCCAGTACCCTTCTGAGATGGGTCTAGGCCCTCATTCCACCTGTTGAGCTGTCTTGAGGTGCACCAGTTAGGGGAAATACACACACCACCTTCTCACTCTTTGCTGTCCTAAATGCTAGGGACTCTCAGTGCGCCTTCAGGTCAGTTCAGCCTTCCCACTGAGTAAAGTCATTCTGGGGATTGCTGACTCCCTGGGCTCTGCAGTTCTCTTATTTGCCTCCCTCTTAGTGAGCGAGTCGGCCCTGCAGGGCAGGGGCGCCATCTTGGCAGCTTCTCCAGATGCAGGTGGGTGCCTCCTCTGCTGCTTCCCCGGAGGCACAGGGGTTTGGTGCACAGTGCCTCTGGGCAGTGGGGTCAGGCCCACTTCGTCCCAGACCTGTGGCCCCACAGATATGGGTGCACACTCTCCCTGGGTCTTCCAGTGTGAGCTCAGAGCCTTCTTTGCCACCAGGGGAGTGCCACATGATTCGGCTCGGAGGGAATATAGGTAGTGCAGGAGGCTGGGGCAACTACTGCAGGAGAATTACTCAAAAAGCCACCAAGTGCCTCTTGTTTCACTTTTTCTTTTTCAAAAAGTTCTGCTCAAGCCTGCCACTCCATATAAGGGCCTGGCCTCTCACATAGCCTCACACTCCAACCAGACCTGGAAATATCTAGTTCAGGGCCAGTCATGGCTGAACTCTCCCCAGCCAGTGTCCAGAGTCTCTGTGCATGCACACAGCCCCTGTGTGCTTGCCTCTTCATCCTTATTCCCCTCCCTGTGATGTCAAGCAAGCAGATCTCTTCCAGTGCTCCTCAGAACTTGTCTGGTGGGGGAGGGAGCCATTGACCAAGCTCTCTCCCAAGAACCTTGTGGCAGACCAGGCAGGCGTTGGACCTGGGGTTGCAGCCACCCTGGTCCCTGTGCTGTACCCAGGGACCTTTTTCTCCTGAAGCACTCTCCTAACCACTTGATTTTTAAATATCCTCTACAATTTTTGGTGTCCAATCTTCATATATGGTGGAGTGCTGTTGTCCGTTCACTCTGTTCCTCAGAAGATCAGCTAGGTGTTTCACCTGTGTTCAGGGGCAAGTGGACTCTGTTCCCACCTATCTCGCCGCCATCTTCTCCAATTTCGTAAGAATCTTATAAATTGATTGTCCACCAATTCCTTCATATAAAAGACCATCAGGCCTGTAATGTTTGTGTTGAGAAGTCAGCTGCTGGCCTTATCAGAGCTCCCTTGTAATTGACTTCCTATTTTTCCTTTGCTACATTTAAGATCCTCCCTTGTCTTTAAATTTTGCCATTTTAATTATGATATATCTCGAAGTGGTCCTTTTTGTATTCCTTTTGGTTTGGATCCCCTCCACTTCCTGGATTTTTTTGGCTTTTCCCTATTAAATTAGGAATCTTTCTCTTCATTACTTTTTCAAACAGGTTTCCTATCCTTAGCTCTTCTTCTTTTCCTTATGATAACCCAATTATATGGATATTATTCCATTTCATGTTGTCCTGCATTTCCATTAACCCCTCCTCATTCACATTATTCCTTTTTCCTCTTCTTGCTCTTTTGAAGAGTGTTTTTCTAGTTTGTATTCCAGCTCACTGACTAGATCCTCTGCTCCACTGAGTCTACTTTTGAATCCTTCTATTGTGTTCTTTAATTCAGAAATTGTATTTTTCATCTTTTCTTGTCCCTTGGTGATTGGTTCTATGTCCTTTTTTTATGATGATTTACTTTGAAGTAAGTTCCTCATAATTTCCCTGTAGTTTTTGGTAATTTGCTCTGAGTTCATTGAGCTTCCTTATAACAATTGTTTTGAACTCAGTATCTGATTGTTGACTTGCCTCTATTTCATTTAGTATTCTTTCTGAGGATTCCTACTTTCCATTTGGTTGGGGGTGGTTTCTTTGTCTTCCCATTGTTAGTGGGACTCTACTTTTTTGCTTCTGTTTCTTCAATTGATCTGTTTTGTCTTTCTGACTTTCAAGTATGAAATTCTATGGTGGGCAGCCTGTGAGATTCAGTGGTGCAGTCACCTTGCTCAACAGAACTTGATGTTCTTGTGATACACTTCATGCCTTTTATGCTGATTTTCTGGATGTAATTAGAGATTGATTGTCATTGGTTCGTTTTTTCATGGATCCTTCCCTGCCGCTGGTTGAGTGAGAGTCACTCTGTCTACCTTGTGTGTTGTGCAGGTACTGCTTGAACAAAACCACAGACCCCAAGAAAAAAACTTACACCTTCAAATACAGCTCCTCCCAACAATCCCACTATAAATAGCAAATGAACCAGTATAAGTGAGTATGTAGCAAGACTAAGACTCTTATATGAAAGAATAGTGTGTACAAGATGACCCAGTGAAAAAGAAATCTTTTTGAGAGAGTAGAGGGAGGAGACCTAATAGGAATTGGGGGTTGGAGCAATGGAAGGAGACAAGGTAAATTTACCTCATGAATAAAGAATGGGACTAAAGAGAGTGGAATGGAGTATGAGAAGGGAAGCATATAATATGAGGTTTACAGATGTTAATATGAAATAAAATAATTGAGGCAAAGAAAAAAGAGGAAAAATATTAAATAATTAATGAAAAATATAAGAGCCAAGTTGGAGAGAAAGACCCACTGGAGTACTATCAACAACATGCAAGCTAAAATTAATAGAAGTGGTAAGGGAAGAAGAGGGAATAAAGAAACAAAGACAAGTCTAAGAGATGTATAGGGATATGGAAAGTGATTTTGTCATGATAGAGGGGGAGGGAATACTAAGCATGAGGAACAAAACACAGACTAAATAAGGGAAAATTAAAATTTGGGGATGTAAAGTAAAAAGGGAGAGTATAGAAAAATAAGGGCAGGATAAAATAGAAAGGGAAGAAATACAAAAAGAAAAATAAAAGAAAAACTTGCTAAGATGGCAAAATTAAAATTTATGTAAAAAAATAAGAGTACAAGACTGGTCCAGTAAAGTTTGTTATTTGAAATACAGAATTAATGAAGCTCTAGAGATAACCTGGAAAAAACAGTGCAACAACAACTA
The DNA here is from genome assembly GCF_004126475.2 of Phyllostomus discolor. Taxonomy (NCBI): domain Eukaryota; kingdom Metazoa; phylum Chordata; class Mammalia; order Chiroptera; family Phyllostomidae; genus Phyllostomus; species Phyllostomus discolor. The sequence continues at coordinate 136,921,701 of NC_040905.2, forward strand.
CCCTACCAAATTTCAGGGAAAACTAAAAACTTCAGGCAATTATCTCTGATGAACATAGATTCATCAACAAAATATTGGCAAACCACATCCCTCAATATGTTAAAAAGATCATAAACTGTGACCAACTGGGATTCATCCCAGGGATTTAAGGATGTTATAATATTTGCAAATCAATAAATGTAATTCATCACATAAACAAAAATCCAAAAACAAAAATCACATAATCATATCAATAGATGTGGAAAAAGCATTGGATAAGGTACAGTACCCATTTATGATAAAAAACACTGAGCAAAGTCAGAATACAGGGAGCATGCCTCAAGATAATATAGGCCATACATGAGAGACCTACATCCAACATCATACTCAATGGACAAAAACTTAGAGCTTTATCACTAAATTCAGGAACAAGACAAGGATCCCCACTTTCACCACTTCCATTCTACATAGTACTGGAAGCCCTATCCACAGCAATCAGAGAAGAAAAAAAATAAATGGCATCCAAATTGGAAAGGAGGGATCAAAACTGTCACTGTTTGCAGATGACATGATAGTGTACATAGAAAATAATATAGACTCCACCAAAAAACTACTAGAACTAATAAATGAATGTGGCCAAACAGTCAGATAAAAAGTCAATATTCAGAAATCAGAAGCAATTATCTATGCCAACAATGGAACATCAGAAACAGAAATCAGGAAAAAAATCCTATTTGATAGAGTAACAAGAAAAATATAGTACGTAGGAAGAAAGCTAATCAAGGAGATAAAAGACATGTATACAGAGAACTATATGACACTGAAGAAACAAAATCAAGGAAGACACAAACAAATGGAACTATGTACCATGCTCATGGATTGGAAGAATTAACATCATCAAAATGGATATACTACCCAAAGCAATTTATAGATTCAATGCAATCCCTATTAAAGTACCATGACATATTTCACAGATATAGAACAAACATTTGAGAAATTTATATGAACCATAAACAAACCAAATAGCTGCAGCAATTTTGAGAAAGAAGAACAAAGCAGGAGGGATCACAGTACCTGATATCACACTGTATTACAAGGCCACTCTAATCAAAACAGCCTGGTACTGGTATAAAAACAGACACGTAGACCAATGGAACAGAACAGAGATCCCAGAAATAAACCCAAGTCTCTACAATCAATTAATATTTGACAAAGGGGGAAGAAGCATAAAATGGAGCAAAAATAGCCTCTTCAACAAATGGTGTTGGGAGATCTGGGCAGCTACATGCAAAAAAATGAAACTCGATCACCAACTTACACCATACACAAAAATAAATTCAAGGTGGATAAAAGACTTAAATATAAGTTGTAACACCATAAAAGTCCTAGAAGAAAACATGGACAGGAAAATCTCAGACATTCCATGCAGCAACATCTTTACTGATATGTTCCCTAAAGCAAGGGACATAAAGGAAAGAAGAAACAAGTGGGATCTCACCATATAAAAAGCTTCTGCATGGCTAAAGAAAATAGCATTAAAATGAAAAGAGAACCAACGATATGGGAAAACGGATTTGCCAATGACATCTGAGAAAAGGGGTTGATCTCCAAAATATATAAAGAAATCACACAGCTCCACAGCAGGAAGACTAAAAGCTCAATTAAAAAATAGGCAAAAGCCTTAAACAGACACTTCTCCAAGGAGGACATAAGTAGGGCCCAGAGACACATGAAAAGATGCTGAATATCACTAGCTATCAAAAACATGTACATTAAAACCGCAATGAGATACCACTTCACACTGGTGAGAATGGCCATCATAAACAAATCTACAAACAAGTGTTGGAGAGGATGTGAAGAAACAGGAACCCTAGCGCACTGTTGGTGGGATTGCAGACTGCTGCAGCCACTGTGGAAAACAGTATGGAATTTCCTCAGGAAACTAAAAATGGATCTGCCTTTTGACCCAACAATTCCACTGCTAGGATTATACCCTAAGAGCCCTGAAACAACAATCCAAAAGAACCTATGCACCCCAATGTTCACAGCAGCACAACTTACAATATCCAAGTGCTGGAAGCAACCTAAGGGCCTATCACCAGGTGAGTGGATGAAAAATCCATGGTACATTTACACAATGGAATTCTATGCAGCAGAGAGAAAAAAGGAGCTTATACCCTTTGGGACAGCTTGGATGGAACTGGAGAGCACTATGCTAAGTGAAATAAGCCAGGAGGTGAGGGACAAATATCATATGATTTCACCTTTAAATGGAACATACTCAACAAAAGAAAAAAGCAAACTATAACCAGAGTCATCGAATTTAAGAACAATCTAACAATAGCCAGAGGGGAGGGTAGATGGAAAAGGGTTTTCAGGAACTCCTATAAAGGACACATGGACAAAACCAAGAGGGGGAGTGGAAGCAAGGGAGGGAGGTGTGTTTGGAGGGGGTGGCAGGGAAGGGTGAAGAGGAAATACAGACAACTCTAATTGAACAACAATAAAATAATTAAAAAGAAAAAATGAAAGCTATGAAGGAGAAAAAAATGAATCAAATAGTGAAGACCATGGGGTATTTATCTCAGCAGAGTCTAGTGTTTGCCACTGCCATGTGTCCTAGTCTAGCCTTAGCCACGGTTCCTTCAGCACGACACTTTCTTTTCTTCAGCTGCAGCTGCTGACCTCAGTGGGAGCAAACGGTGCTCTCTCTCTGGTTACTTTGTTGGCAGATGTGCTGTGTGTGCACACAGGCAATCTTATGGTCCCTGCCCAGTCTTGCCTCAGCTCCTCTTTTTAAAAAGTCTCTATGTGACCCTACCCATGCTCCCTTCCCCTGCAGCACCTGGGCAGGTTCTTTGAGCATTTCATCTCTCCAAAAAGCACAAAGTCTCTCTCAGTCAGGGCTATCCACAGCCTACCAGTGGCTCTAACAGTTTTAGGAGGTAGAGTTTCTCTCTGGAACTCTCCTGGTTGGCACTGCAGCTATGGATGTGCTGCTCACTGCGTGTGTGTAGCCTGAATCTCCCAGACTTTGTCTGTCTTTCCAAGTGTCTCCCAGTTAGGGTTGGTGGTTTTCCTGTGTGGGACCAAGTCTCTCCCTAGGAGGGGAGGGAGCCACTAAGTGGCATTTTCTGTCATTTCTGTCCTGTGCTTCAGGTGCCTGGAAGACAGCATTTTCCCTCAACTTAGAAAAATCTCTTGTCAGTGGTGCAAAGCATCCTCTGTACCCACTGGCTTCAAAAATTCGTATCAGCTGAGATTCCATTGATTGTTCAGGTCACTTGTCAGAAGATCAGCTGAATATCCACGCTGGGGGCACAAGCAAGTGGGCTCAGCTTCTTCCTACTCAGCCACCATCTCCTGAATCCCTCAATTCTTCTATATTCTATTTGTAATTTTGATTTGGTTGTGTGAGGACATGAGCCATGTTTACATATGCTATCATCCTGACTGGAAGTATCAATGATTGTGCAACAGTAACTCTGTTTATTTAATAGAGAACACTGTTATTTATTAAACAAATAAGTGTATAATTTCCAACCATAATAAGTGCTAAAGAGAAAACAGTGTGATAGAATGAAGAGCAATGGGGGTAGCTACTCATGTTATTCTTGAGAGCAGTTACTGAAGGGCTCTCTCCATAAATGATCACACAGAAGTTGTTCAAATCCCTACAGAAGTTCACACAGAGCTCCTCCAGCTGAGCATGAGGCCCGTGGTCTGGAGCCTGCATCCTGGGCTAGTGGATGTTGGCCTGTGGGAGAAAAGGTCAATGGTCTCTCTTATAGGCCTTAAACAGAGGGCCAATTTGGAAACACACACACACACACACACACACACACAAAATTTCATATGACTGGAATGTCTTGAATTAATCATGAGATTCCAGAAGCATATAGGGGTAAGCTCCTGAAGTTGTCTAATTATGAAATGATAAGTTTTTATTTTATTTTAATTAGAGTTGGCACCTTTTGAAAGGTTTTAAGGACTGCAATGCCAATCTGTGTGGAATTGACAAATTGAAGTCATATGATTTTATTTCAAAAGACCAATTTTAGCCCTGGCTGGCATAGCTCAGTGGGTTGAGCGCGGGCTGGGAACCAAAGTGTCCCAGGTTCGATTCCCAGCCAGGGTACATTCCTGGGTTGCAGGCCATAACCCCCAGCAACCACACATTGATGTTTCTCTCTCTCTCTCTCTCTCTCTCTCTCTCTCCCTTCCCTCCCTAAAAATAAATAAATAAAATCTTAAAAGAAAAGACCAATTTTAATGTTCAGGGATAAAGGGAATCATGTGTGCAACTCACTGTCAAAATTTAATGAGAAATGATATGTTTACATAGCCCTAGACTATCTCCCCACAAGAAACTTAAAATCATGGAGGGAAAAATAGTAATTTAAAATTAAGAAGCCTGATAGATGCCACTTTACACAGGTGATCGAGGTTAAGCTCATCAGTAAAGGGTCAGGTTTACTGATCCTCCTTTGATGCACTGAGGAGACAGCAGCACTGTATTCCTGCCAAAAATGGATATCCAGAACCTAATCATAAAGATATCAGACACATCCAAATAGAGGGACATTTCACCAAAGAACTGACTGGCCTGTGCTCTTTGAAAATGTTAAGGTCATGAAAAGATGAGAAAAGGCTGAGCAATGTGTCCCTGGTCTCCTCCAGACTGAAGGAAACTAGAGACACGTAACTCAATGCAATTTGTTTTCTGGAAACAGAAATGTGTATATGTGTATGTATACACACACACACACATACACACACACACACAGTTTTTGGTATGAAGAATATTATTGAGACAATTGATGAGATTTGAATGTCTGTCAGTTAGGAAGTCTGAATATTAGAAAGGGAGGATGGAAAGAAAAAAAAGCAGAGGGGAAAAATGGAGAGTAGGTGGGAGGATCATTACACACCAGGAAGACAGTACTGGTTTGGGCATTTTCTCAAAAGGATGGTGTTGCTGAGGATGAAGCTCTGTTTGGTCCTCAGTTTCATCATCTCTTTCATGGGGATTATCACAGCGATCCTGAGTTAAATATAATTTCTTTGTTGATAAGTATATATTGAATCAGATAATGTATGTCAATGTACTTTAGAAAACACACTGAGCCCTTTTGGATGTGGCTTGGTTGCCCACTGTCTCACAAATGGAAAGGTCACTGGTTTGATCCACAGTCAGGGCACATGCCTGGGCTGCAGGTGTGGTTCCTTTGGAGCACATGCAAGAGGCAACCAATTGGTGTTTCTCTGTCACGTCAATGATGTTTTTCTCCCTCTCTTCTCTTTTCTCTAAAATTAAAATATATAAAATCTCTTTAAGATTAATATGTACATGAAATACTTTTGTAATTATTATGGTCAAGCCAGTTCATTTGTTTTTGTTTTCAATTTATCCTTACTCAACTCTTCATTTACTTTGGGGTGAAAAAAAACTCAAAAAAGTAAAATTCTCATATTCTCCAGAAGTCATAAAAACCAGCTACTAAACTTTTTCCTTTTGGCAAAACATTCCAAATACTACAGCGCTCCCCCAAAAGCAAACCATTCGTTATTATAATGACACCTTCATACAAAAACACCTTCCAAATGGCACTCATCCAAAACCTTCAAGTACCTTAATCTTCAAGGCTTGAAAATGTTTTATTGGCTTGCAAACATTCAGACCTCCTGTTTATCATGAGCATGAGGCTGCTACACTTTATGATTATCTATTACCTGCAGAAGTTTACTTACATGGAACTTCATTTTCTTAGGTCCCACATGTTAGAACATATTAGCCAGTTCTCAATCACGGAGCAGGTACTCATTCCCTTTGGGTCCTTTCTCTTTCTGAGAGTTTCATCTGCAAACAGTAAAGCCACATCAGAAGAGAGATAGTGCTGGGGGAGGGCATCTGGGGGAGGGCATCATGAAAGAATACAGGTGTTTGATGGAACCTATCTTCAGATTCAAATATGGCTTTTTGGGGCTTATCACTTTTTTGTTTGTTTGTTTGTTTTTTCATCTACATCTCTATTCTATTCCTGTTGGGGACCACTCTGTGGCTTTGGAGATTGTAGCCCCATGAGAGCAAGCTCTGAAAGGGGCTGGTAAGTGTCCCTGGAAAACTAGGTCATAATGCAGGTGGCAGGCATGACTCAATTCTAACACTGAGGGTCCCATGGGAATTAGGCCTAAAATGTACGGTGTTTGTCCTTTGAAGCTAGCTCTGCCCAGCAATAATCTCTGTCAGTAGAACCCAGATATCTGAGTTCAAGGCATAAGGAGTGAAACTCCCTGCTTCATGGTATGTGCCTTTACAGTCATCACCTGTCATCATGTCTCACAGACCCCAACCTGAAAAGATTTCTGTGTTTCATTCAATTGCTATCTATAGATAGTGTTAGTTTTTTTATGACTATAGCCTTGTTGGACATTGATTGATAAGCTATGGACCTGTGTTGTGTCCCCCTACACTTCCCAACCCTAATAAAAGCCATGTAGGAGAAGGGCTCAGGGCATTTTCCATGAGAGGGAATTGCCACCTGTTTTCCTGCCAGATCAACAACCTTGGGTTCAGGGCAACTCTTTATTCTCATCTTCAGTGGCCTGGGGAACTTTGCTGGCTGAAGTTCCCCTCATGTTCCCTCAGCTTGGATAATGGAGATTCAACCTCATTTGAAATTCCACCCCATCCATTCTAACCAGAATTCCACCCACATCACTTCAGTGAAACTGCTCTCAGGTGCCCAAATCAGTGGGCATTGCAGATTCTGGGAAAATAGAGACAGCCGTTGACCTTGAAGATCTTATTACCCCTGGGAAAGAGAAAGGTAAACAGTGGAGCAGACATAGCAAAGACTTTGGCAGGTGTTTTGGGGAGCACAAAGGGCGCCTACTGAGCCATCTGCAGTGTCTGAGATCTTGATATTGGAGTCTGATTTGTATCCCCCATAAGTGTCTTGCATTTCTCAGCCCATCAGGCTCTCTGCCTCTTCGAGGACACAGATGGCACAAGTCACCACCCTGCTCTCCACCATTTGCTTTTCAAGAGATTTCATAGAGGCAGTAGGTATCAACCAAGTAAGTGAATGTCAATGAGTGGAGCTGCAGGATTGGTGGCTGCCATTTGGGAGCCTTCATGTGCTATGGGACTATTGATGGCTTATTTCCAAGGCTGTCCAGGCCAATGCAGTTCTTCTCTCAGGAGATGTGCTCATGTTCTACTTGGGTTAATATCTGGCAAGTGCCACAGGCTGTGGTAAGGGCCATGGTTTTGGAGTCAGATAGATTGGGTTCAGATCCTGCATCTGCCATTTATTAGCTATGTAACTTTAGCTCCTCATAAGAGGAATGGCAAAACTCACTGAGAAAGTAAATATAAGGTGTGCAGCATACAGTAGGTGTCCCAAAGTTGCAGCTAATAGTAGCATTATTCTTCTGCCTAAATGAAAGAACTATATCAAAGATATCTTTCAAACATACTAATATGAGAGGAGTATGGAAAGACTAAGCCTTCCTTACTACCAAAGACCTGAGATGTGAGGTTGTTGAGAGCTTTTGGCCAAGATGGAAGCACAGGTAGCTACACTTTGCTTCCTCACTCAACCAAAAGAAAGATAACAACCAATTTAAAAATGGAAAAATACCAGAAACTGCCTGAAACTTAAACTGTATGGAAGCATGACAACTAAGCCATTCAAGAAACATTCATCGAGACTGGTAGGAGAGGCTGAGACAGGAAGCCAGGGCAGAGAGGACGTGTGGCAAGGCTGGGCCTGGCAGACCAGGATATTCTACATTCAGGTGTGCATAAGCAGGGAGGCACAACTGGGGAGCGAGACAGACTGCACAACCCAGGGTTCCAGTGTGGGGAAATAAAGCCTCCAAACCATAGCTTTAAAAACTTGCCCTGGCTGGTGTAGCTCAGTGGATTCAGTGCGGGCTGTGAACCAGGTATCCCTGGTTCAATTCCCAGTCAGGGTACATGCCTGGGTTGCAGGCCGTGGCTCCCAGCAACCTCACATTGATCTCTCTCTCTCTCTCTCTCTCTCTCTCTCTCTCTCTCTCTCTCTCTCTCCTTTCCCTCTGTAAAAATAAATAAATAAAATCTTTAAAAAACCCTGTAAGTTTTGCAATGGGAGAAACCCACAGCTTCACAGAATAATGTGTTGGAGGGTCCCACAGAATCTTACAATAGACACAAGGCCACCCACTCAGGAATAAACACCTGAAAGGGCACAACCCACTGGTGGGAAGTGAGGGAAGTGACTGAAAGTGAGGCCAGAGACAAGCAAGCAGCACTGTTTCCCTCTCTGACCCCTCCCTCACAGACCATGCCACAGTGCAGTGAAGTGTGTTGCCCCACCCCAGCAAATACCCAAGACTCCATCCTTTACAATATAACAAGTATACCAAGACAAAAAGAATACGGTGCAAATGAAAGAACAGATCAGAACTCCAGAAAAAGTGAATGAGGAGGAGAGAGCCAACCTATCAGGTGCAGAGTTCAAAACACTAATGGTAATCTGAATGATCACACTAATGATTGAGTACAACAACAAAATAAAGAACAAGTGAAGGCTATTTAAAGTGAAATATAGAAGAATACACAGGAACCAACAGTAATGGGAAGGAAACCAGGACTCAAATCAATAATCTGGAATAGAAGGAAGAAATAAACTTTCAGCAAAAACAGAATGAAGAAACAAACACTAAGAAAGAAAAAAAGAGGAGACTTTAGGAACCTCTGGGAAACTTTAAATGTTCCACCACCAGAATTATAGTGGAACAAGAAGAGGAAGGTCAAGAAATTTAAAAGTTATTTGAAAAACAATGAAAAAAAACTTCCCCAGTTGGGTCAAGAAAATAGACATCCAAGCCCAGGAAGCTCAAAGAGCTCCAACAAATTGGACCCAAAGAGGATCACACCAAGACACATCATAATTACATTATCCAAGATGAAAGAGAAGGAGAGAACCTTAAAAGTAGGAAGAGGAAACAAGAGTTACCTACAAATGAGTTCCCATAAGACTATCAGCTGATTTCTCAAAATAAACCTTGCAGGTAAGAAGGAGCTAGAAAGACATGTTAAACTCATGAAAAGCAAGGACCTACAACCTAGATTACTCTATCCAGCAAAGCTATCATTTTGAATGGGGATGGCAGGTAAAGTGTTTCCCAGGTAAGGTCAAATTATAGGAGTCCATCATCACTAAACCCTTATTATATGAAATGTTAACGGGGCTTATCTAAGCAATGAAAGATCGAAACTATGAACAGTATAATGCCAACAGACTCACAACTGTCTACAACTGAACCTAAAACACAAACAAACACAAACTAAGTAAACAACGAGAACGGGAACAGAATCACACAAATGGAGATCACATGGAGCATTATCATTGCGGAGATGGAGGAGAATAATGGGGGAAATTGTGCAGGGAATAAGAAGGATAATTGATAGGCACAGAATAGGCAGGGGAGGTTAAGAATAGTGTAAAAAGTGGAGTAGATAACAATGTCATATGTATGATCTGTGGACATGAAGTAAGGGGTACAGGGCCTAGGGGGATAAAAGGGATGGGAAAATGGGACAACAGTAAGAGCATAATCCATAACATGTACTTCAAAAAAGATTTTGATTCATAACCTCTTAGAATTCCATCTATTAAATGAGGTAAAAAATGAGGAAAGAAAGGCTATGATAAAAGCAATGTTTAAGTCCTGGCCAGGTAGCTCAGTTGGTTTGGACTTCCTTCCAGTTAGCCAAGGTTGTGGGTTTGATCCTGGAGCACATACAAAAAGCAACCAATGAATGCATCCATAAATGGGACAACAAA